>NC_028642.1:56641536-56694854 GCF_001406875.1 Solanum pennellii
ACTACCACTATTTATACTACAAGAAGTCTTCCTAGCAATGAATAGGAAGATAATGGAGGTAGTAAATAGTGAAGATAATGGCCTTAGGAGTTACATAGGTTACAATGGGAGTTACATAGGTTACATAAGTTACAATGGGAGTTACATATGTTACATAGGTTACAAAGGGAGTTACATATGTTACATAGGTTACAAAGGGAGTAATGGAGGAATTAAGAATGAAATACATTGATGGATAACCAATGCTAATGGATGATGTAGAAGTCATCCATTCCAATGTTCATTCTTATAACTCCAAAATAAAGCAAATTAATATGTTAAATATTAATATTAAAATGCTAATAACCTAACAGAAAATTGAAAGATGAAACACAAAACATGTGATGTAAACTATTCTCTAGACATGAATATTAAATACATTACAATATTTTTTGTTGAATAAGCATCAATCTAAAAACCCACATATCCATAAAGTTATATGTAAATTCATATCCCTTGTCATGGATACATGTGGGAACTAGGCTGCTAAAAAGTGCCTCCATTTAATTGATTGCAAAAGGGGCCACTTTTTTTTCCACATAATTTCAATTATTTGTTAGTGTTAGTTGTGTCGTCCATATAACATATAGTCTCGTTATATTTTTTGGTGGTATATATAACCACTACTTCCATAATAACTTTATTTACTTTGTTTTCTTGGGAATTGTCCATTAACTAAATAACGCCATCAAACTGTATTATCAATAATTTATAATTTAGTAGTATAAGCCCTCCTTTCTAATTGTTGAAAATAATTTTTGGTGAAATAAGAAGACAAAGGATAAAACAAAAGAAAGAAAGAAATGGACAAACATGTCAATAATTTTGGTTTTCCAAAAGAAGGGCTCATCATCTTTATGTTTATCGATTATTTTTTTTAAACACCAAAATTTACAGTATTCGCATATAGGATAAACAAAGTAGAAACTTACTTATTGGGTGAAAATGTAAACTGTATTAGATAAGTTTCATATGGTAAACTGATAACTAAGTGTATATAAGAGAATATTAATAAAACTATGTTTTACTAGGGAAATCTTTTCTCAACTCAATTATATAATTATGATTAATTAATAAAATAAAACACCTTTATATATTTGTTTTAGGTCATTAATCGGCTCCCTTATATGAAGACTTTGAAATTTTTCTTTAGCAAATTATTCACCATAATACTGACTATTGTTAGGTGATTATGAAATTCGAATTGTCAATCTTTATTTGTACTGGTATTATATTAATTTTTTTAATCCTTTATCTATTTTTTTTTCTTTCTGTTTTTAAAGAGTTTTTATTTATTCTTGTTAGGATTTCAATACAACATAGTACACATCAATGGATGGTTACACGAATCCAGATTGTCAATTTCAACCTTTTACATCCCTAGCGAATAACGTTACTATCTCTTAATTTTCATATATTAATTAAGATCGTTGTCAAGAAAGAAGTTAGTTCCTTATTTTTTATTTTATGTTAAAAGGTCTGGACTCGAAGAGGGAGTCGATTCACGTACTTCACCATTTTTATTTTTATAATATTAAAAAAAAACTTGTTATACTCAAAATAATACTAATATAATTTTGAACTTATTATCTTTCCTTTAATGAGAAAATTAGTCATGCGTTATAATTTATTTTAATATACATATTGATATAAAAAAATGTTTTTGATCAAATTTTGTGTTATAAATTTAGACTAAAGAGGTAAATAAAATGAATTAAGGATAGGAAGCATCACTAATAGGAGTCGAGAATAACGAGTTTCAACAGAAATGAATAAAATTATTCTTTCTTAATAAGAAATATAGAAAAATCCTCTATAAAAAATGACTTTCATTTGAATTAATCGAATTCTAATCCAGATATCGAACAATCGGATATGAATTTTTTTTAAAAAAAAGGAAGTTACGTGACTAACAATGCTAACCCCTCTAAGTGGGGCTCTCTTTGTTTTTAATCACTTGACTTTAGGTTATGTGTTTTATGGACCACTTATCACTTATGCCATCATTTCTTTGACCATTATTATATGTAGAGATGATATTTGCTTTGAGAACATCGCATGGTTACTATGACACGCATTATCACTACTTTTGTGGGTTGCAACATCAAATCCTTTAACCTTTCTATCACTTGTATATACTCCATTGGTCACCATTTTATCTAATAATAATTATAATCTTTGTAGCAAAATTCAAGATTTTTAATAGGAACTCTTGAAATTAGTGAACAAATACTCAAGACTTATCAAATAAAAATTCAATATGAACTCTTGAAATTAGTAAATAAAAAACTCGAGTTTTAATTGACTAGTAGAGGTGTTTGGCCTAGTTTATAAGCTAAATTGACTTATAAGTACTTTTTTTAATAAAATTATTTATGTATTTAGTAAATATTTAAGGTATTTACAAGTCAAAATCAGCCAAAGTTGTAAGTTTATCATTTCTGATATATATAATTTTTATGTTTATACACATTTTTTATTATTTTATTCTTAATATTTTAAAACCAAAATATTAATTACTTATTGACATCGATCTTCACTATTTTTGGTCTAACCACATAATTATATATATAAAATCAATTCCCAACACTTAAAATTTATCAATTATTTACTGTGATTGACCCAATCTAGCTCTAAGAACTTGAACCCCTATTTTTACTAATTCTATTTCATCAGGGTTTTTTTTTTGGGTTTCTTATCGTTGTAAAATTTAAAAAATGAAATCATTAATGGGAATTAATCCCTATCTCTCTTAACTAACAAAATTATTCATTTATTTTTGTTTAGATGAAACTGTTAATCAAACAACACCAAAGAAAAGAGAATGAAATTAAAAGCCTCACAAATACATATTGGATGAGTTTTTAAAAAATTTGAAACCTTTTTTTTTAATTCAAATTTCAAAAGACTTCTATAGATATTATTATTAAGTACCATCCTACTAATTTGAAATTAGAATACTAAATTTGACCAAAAACATCCATTTTGAAATTTCAAAATTGTAATAATTTTTTGCTGTATAATATAACTATTAATGAACCAAACATGTACAGGCTACAACTACCATTGAAATTAATAAACATACTGACTTTTCCATATTTTTCTGCTTCAATTAACGAGCAATGAATACTAAAGTCCAGTCTAAAAGAATTAATTTGACCAAAAAAGTTGAAAAAAATGCTGACGCTAACAATAATGCAATAAGAATTAAATTGAACAACTACCTTTATTTTACACATAATTATTTACTGAGTTATATATATAATAACAATAGATCACGAGGTTGATGGTGATTTAAATTGACGTGGCACATTTGGCATCACAAAATACTGAATTGTATTTTAAAAAACTTATATTTTTTTTCTGCACGTCCATATATTCCATCTCATTATAGCAAAATATTTTTTTATTATTATCAATTATAGGTACTGGCCGTATCGATGGAAAAAGATAGTGATTTATTGGATCTTAAACATTGTTTGATCACGAATATTATATTTTATAAGTTGATTTTTTGCGTGATTATTCAATTATTATGTGAGAAAGTCGTGACAAATCAAAATTAAGAAGAAAGGTAAAAATCAGTTATATCTGAGAAATTAATCTTGTATTTTTTTTTTTACTTTGAAATATAGGACAGTAATTATATTCTAGGAGTAAGGCGCATGTATATAATTTATATAAAGTAAAAAATAGATTAGAAAAGGACTACTTTATGTTAATTTATATCAAGTAAAAAAAAAAAGATTAGAAAAGGACTTTATGCTTACATCTGATTCTTTCAATAAGTTGTGAACTAGGTAAAAATTGAGTGTGGGATGTGATATTTTGGAATATTTTAACCTTGGCTTTTTCTCTAAATTGATTAATGGTCCATGCAAATTGTCACGTTTCTATGTCCTTGTACGATAGCAACAATCTTTTTATATGTCAGTGGAAAATTAAGTTATTATTAGGAATAGAATATATCTGATATATAATCATTCTCCATCAGAGATTCAAGAATATGTTATCTGCAGCATCATCAGCTCCATTCTTTTTTCAATTTTTATGTTTGTGATTTTTAGGTTATGAAATCAGTCATTCAATTTTGTATACCGATAACTATTTATAGGAAAGAGCCTGACAAACCCTTCAATTTTATTATTTGGAATTGATATAACCATCGTTATAAAAGTGACTTATATATACCCCTACTTTTATACAAATAACTCACATTTATCCTTTTCGTCAAACAGTAAGAGTGTATAGATCATGTCCCTTAAACTGTGGACTTTTTCCAGACCTTATTAACATAAATAGTTTATTTACCGCACTATCATATATCTTTGAAATGATAAATTTGTCCTTAATCGTCCTCAACTTAGATCTTCTATCGTATTATAGAAATATATACTACTAATTTGCATCCGTGTTTGCATGTATATCTAGTGTCAAACTGTCAATCAATAGTTATATATTATAGTAGGTCAAACTTTAACTTGATGCTATAAAAAATTAAATATGTCGTCTAAGGTACAAAAGTTAAATTTCTTATTCAAAAGATAAAACCTTTAATTCTGTACAAACTTTTAGTACATGATGGATGGCCTCCTTTAGATTTTTTCCTTTACAGGCTTTCAAGAATTTATATCAAGGTGTTTGAATTAATGAAAAGTTGACCTTAGCCTGTACATGACAAAATCCTATTGACTTACACCAGGGTTGTTTTCAAATTTCAATTGAAAAAAACTAGTAAAACAAATCTCAAAAAGTCTCTTACAAATAAAATATAGAATAAAATCGCATATAATATATAATTTCTTATGATCGGTCCGATATATTCTTCCTCAAGTCCGTGCATAGTGAGAGAGTAATGCATCAGAGTATATACCACACTCTATATCAACATATAAACTTTAAAAAAAGTAGCTAGATAAAAGGAATTGAAAACTTAACCTTTTGGTATTAATTAGCTCTTTCAAAATTTTGATGTTGTATTTTCTCTGTTCCCTTTTGATTATCATTTTTATTTTACGAAAGTCAATTTTCACTAATTCTCAAAGTTATATTAGATTACATTAATTAAACATTTTAAAACTAATCACATATTTAAAAAACTATACGAAAAGTATTATAAGTTACAATATTTACATGTCAATATGATAAAAAAAATACTAAAATATTAATCAAAATTATTATTATTTAATTATAAAATAAGGAAATCATAACAACTAAGAAAATAAAAGGACGGAGGAAGTACTAACTATTTGTGTGTTTAAACTGGAAAATAAAGGCATTGTTTAAATTGATTGGATATCGTACGTTTCAAAATGTCAAGCCACGAAGTTAGGCATTAAATTAGTTTATTTTTTGTCAAGTTGGATATGTAGCTACCTATTCATTAGATCAGTTTGCACAAAAAAATCATAAATTTACTACTTGTAGTAATAGTTCAGTAGTACTTTTGAGTGAGAGCAAAAGCTTTACAATATTGTTTCAACAATCACATATCCTATAACAAACTGAGAGGGATTTAAGTCTTCTATTGTGGAGGCTTAAATAGACCCAGTCAAACTTTTGCGATGTAAAAGTCAAACTCCACAAATTAGTAAGTCATTTGGATAAATACAACTGATTCACTCTTCATTATAGATTTCATATTTGAACACCGTATACACAAAAAATCTTGGTGAGAGTGCATATATTGAATATAATCGAAATTTTAATACAAATTGCAAATATCGAATATAAAATCGAAAAAATTAGTCATTTGGATCAGTGTACTGTCTACTCCGCACTATAAATTTGGAGAAATAATTCCTTTCGATTAAATCATTATACTCTCTGCCGCCGCTTGGGACCATCCATCCACATGTTACTTTCGTTAGGATCCGTCTAAATAACTTTAACTTTTTGTATAAAATAAAACTCAAATCGAACTGTATTCTTATTAAAAATGAAAAAAAAAATCCTTTTTTGTTGATGAGGACCATCAGCATTTTTATCATAACAAGTCACAACACATGTACATTTTTATTTGTCTCAGAGGGTCATGTACGCCTAGCACCCAGGACAAATTTTTGGGAAAAAATTGAGGGACGTTGTGATTTTAAAAAATATTTTCTAAAATGTGTATAACATTATCTTTTGGTTTCCATATTACAATAAGACTAAAATGTGCACTTGGTTGAAGGTCTCACTAGAGGACTAGGGATCAATTTTCACCGAATATCCTCGTATTCTAAAAATTCTAAATTTGTTATTCTAATTTAAATATATGAGAAGTTCTAAATATGCTGCTTTCTTACTCAAGTGATGTAGAAATATAAACTGATTTTTTTATGTAAATATTAATCAATTAGTGTTTTTTTTCTTTAATTTTCTTTTCTTTCTGCAAACATAATTAGATGAGAATTAATTAAGGTCTACGAACCTTGAGGATGGGCATCATAGCCAAAAGTCTTAAGACCATTAAATGGATAGTACGGGAAAATTGCAAGGGTTTTAGGTAATTAAGTTATATTTAGTATACGCTACTTAATTAGACTATCATAAATATATACTGTACCATAAGACTAAATTATATATTTATCTGAACCTTCTATTTAGATGATGAAACCAATAAAGATTAGCAACACACTTTTCTTCAATTGGTTTCACAAATAATCACTTTACTAATCATTATTATTTCAAAAATTCTATATAGTTAATATTATGTACCTTCGTTTACTTTTTACTTATTCAATTTACCAAAAAAATATTTATGTCAGTCGTTATTTTTTTTTAAAAAAAATCTGTATAATTAAAACTAAACGTAAAAATAAATGAAAGAAATATATATATTCAAGTCTACTTCCATTTCTTGGTCTTCCTTCTAGAGAGTGGGCTTTAATTTTTCTTGGTACTACATTAATTAGAACTTACCTAAATAATCTAGCATTGATCATAAAGGTCAAAGTTTAAGTTTCAATCAAAATAAAAGCAAAGTTAAATAATTTAATGTCACATATTTAATTTTTATAATAATATTAATGGACAGCAGTATATCAGATAAATTAGTGGATACACATTATATTCCCGCAAACTAAACGAAATTATTTATGGAGTTCATATATATATAAAAGAAAAGGAGGACTAAATTATTAAAGAAATAAATTAAAAATCAAAATTAATTATAAGTAGTAGTAGGATGAAAGAAAGGGGAAGGTATCTTATACGATCAATTATTACCTACCTACCCAACCTGTGGTCGGACTGGACGTTTCCTCGTTTAACATATCCCTTTCCCACCACACACCTTTGTTTCGATCGGAAATAATTTCTTTTATCGCACAATTTTAACAGTAAGGTTAACATTCACTTATAAAATTATATTGATAAGTTATTATTTTTATTATTACGAAGGTAATAAGTGAAATATTTTCTTTTCTTTATTATTATTTATCCCTCGTAAAGTGCTAATATTAATAATTTTTCAACATATGCACAAGCTATATTGTACATCCATTTCGCTAGTAAATTAGGGGAGCCAAATTTACGTGTAACTTTACACTGTACGTGTCACGCTAATATAAGTAAGCTTTTAAGAAGAAACAGAGACTTTCTTACTCATCAAATTTACTTGGTCAACTTTTTTTTTAAAAAAAAAAGAAAATCTCTTTTCCTAGCAATTATTTGATTCCAACTTTCCAGATTAATCTCCAAGATTACAATGTTAAATAAGATTTTGAAGTATTTGACTTATCTGAATTAAACATTAAAGGATTTTTTTTTTTTTACTATGTGTCATATCAAAATAGTATAAACAAATTCAAATTAAAGAGTACTAAAAAATAAGAAATTTTGACGATGGATAAAATTTTATAGTTAAATAAAAAATATTCCGTACTAATTTTATTTAGCTATGAAATAAAAAAAAATGTTATAGAAATAAATTAGCTATGAATTGTTCATAAATTCTATTGGAGAACAAAAATGTTGCCTCTTATATCACTCCACAATCTACAGAAACAAACAAGATAAATACTCTCCTTTCAAGTCACAATAATTAATTCTATATTATCCTCTACAAATAATGAAATAAAAATAAAAATCTAAGTATCAATTTTTTTTCTGTTTTCTAAATTGTCCTGTAGTGTGGGATGGGTGGGTTGATAGAAGAAAGGGGTAACCCCACATCTCTTTATTCATATTTCCTTTTTGTGGTTGAAGAGATGAGTATGCAGAGAGAAAAATATAGATCAGTCTGACAAGAAGGCAACTTCTCAAAGCTTAGAGAGCTACCACCCAAAGATAGACAGTTAGTTACATGTGTGAGTGAGTGATTTTTATTATTTTTTTTTTTCTATTCTTTGATGCTACTCACACTGCCAAAGCTCCTTTCATCTCTTTCTCTTTCTTTTATATCATTTTCCTTTGTGTTTCTTTTGTTTTATTTATAGTTGAATGAAAATTTTTTTCACTTCAAACAAATTCCTTGCTTTGAATCAGTAAAAATGTTTGTGTGGACTTATTTTCTTCTTTGTTACTTTCTGTTTGCAGGTACTGTTATTGATAAAAGGAGAAATTTGAACAAGTTTGTGCAGATATGTACTATCAAGGAACCTCGGATAATAATATACAAGCTGATCATCACCAACAACATAATAATCATGGGAATAGTAATCATAATATTCAGACGCTGTATCTGATGAACCCTAACAGTTATATGCAACGCTACACTACAACTGACACACAGCGGCAGCAGCACCTGCAACAGCAACAGAACCAGCAGCAGTTACTTTTTCTGAATTCAGCACCAGCAGGAGGCAACGCGCTTAGCCATGCGAATATACAACACGCGCCGCTGCAACAGCAGCACTTTGTCGGCGTGCCTCTTCCGGCAGTGAGTTTGCATGATCAGATCAATCATCACGGACTTTCACAGCGTATGTGGAACAATCAAGATCAATCTCAGCAGGTGATAGTACCGTCGTCGACGGTGGTTTCTGCCACGTCATGTGGCGGGACCACCACGGACTTGGCGTCTCAACTGGCGTTTCAGAGGCCGATTGTGGTGTCTCCGACACCACAACACCGACAACAACAACAGCAAGGTGGTCTATCACTAAGCCTTTCTCCTCAGCAACAACAACAAATTAGTTTCAATAACAATATTTCATCATCATCACCAAGGACAAATAATGTTACTATTAGAGGAGCAATGTATGGAAGTTCTAGCAACATGATTTTAGGCTCTAAGTATCTGAAAGCTGCACAAGAGCTTCTTGATGAAGTTGTTAATATTGTTGGAAAAAGTAACAAAGGAGATGATCAAAAGAAGGATAATTCAATGAATAAAGAATTAATGCCTTTGGTTAGTGATGTCAACACTAATAGTTCTGGTGGTGGTGGTGGTGAAAGTAGCAGCAGGCAGAAAAATGAAGTTGCCGTTGAGCTTACAACTGCTCAAAGACAAGAACTTCAAATGAAAAAAGCCAAGCTTCTTGCCATGCTTGAAGAGGTACCATCCTCAATTTTAACTCTAAGAATTTCGAATTCTAAACATAAATACGGATTCTAAACATAACTACTGAATTCTATTAAACTCGTAACTATAACTTTAGCTACGGCCGACATATTTTTACAATTTTATTCTCAAATGATTCGAAACTGTAATTTTTTAATAAAATTTAACTTTTTCACATAAAAAATTGAATAGATGAAACTATTGATTTATATATGTTTGCAATAAAAATAGTTTGTAGATGAAATGTACAAATTTTGTTAATTAGTTGAAGAACAATAGACCAATCACGTACGTTGCGGTTTCTGTTGATATTAAAACAAACTGACAATGTGTGGCTCTTAAATTTTCTTCTGCGGGTCCAACTAAAGCTATAAAGATAATACACCAAAGTTAGCTACGAACCTAAAGTTATGTCTTCGGCTGCACCAAAATTCAAACCACTATCTCTTATTTTACACCACGCATGCAGATGTGTCTTCAATCTAATGACTCACAAAAATTCGATGATTTACCAAGTTTTGCAAACTTATTTCTCACTTGCAATATATAATCTTTTAACTGAAATAAAATTGTTTAATTTCAATAGTAGCCGACATAAGATAACTTCATGTTGTAAAACGAAAGATTGATTAAAGTTTATAATGTTTTTGTTCAGGTGGAGCAAAGGTACAGACAGTACCATCACCAAATGCAAATAATTGTATCATCATTTGAGCAAGTAGCAGGAGTTGGATCAGCAAAATCATACACTCAATTAGCTTTGCATGCAATTTCAAAGCAATTCAGATGCCTAAAGGATGCAATTAGTGAGCAAGTAAAGGCGACGAGCAAGAGTTTAGGTGAAGATGAAGGCTTGGGAGGGAAAATTGAAGGCTCAAGACTCAAATTTGTGGATCATCATCTAAGGCAACAACGCGCGCTGCAACAGCTCGGAATGATGCAACCAAATGCTTGGAGACCCCAAAGAGGTTTACCTGAAAGAGCTGTCTCTGTCCTTCGTGCTTGGCTTTTCGAGCATTTTCTTCATCCGTGAGTACTCCTGAACTATTTTTTTTCCTTCAAAAAATTGTGTCATACGTCTTCCGTCCTATTTTAAGTGTCTTTTAAGGTTCTAACATGTCCCCATTAAGTTATTTTGAAACTATATGCATACAAACAAAAATTAAAATATGTGCATGTATATAGTAAGATTACATTACTATTCTAAATTCTGAATTCGCCTATGTTTTTTACTACTTATTAAAATGTTTTTTTCTTAATATATTTTTATATTGCAGTTACCCCAAAGACTCAGACAAAATCATGCTTGCTAAGCAAACGGGGCTAACAAGGAGCCAGGTTCTTGGACACACATTTTACTTGGTTCAATTATTCCTTCTTTTTCTTTCAGAAAAATCCTTAATATAAGAAAATGCAGGTCTCTAACTGGTTCATTAATGCTCGAGTTCGATTATGGAAGCCAATGGTTGAAGAAATGTACTTGGAAGAAGTGAAGAATCAAGAACAAAACAGTAGTAATACTTCAGGAGATAACAAAAACAAAGAGACGAATATAAGTGCTCCAAATGAAGAGAAACAACCAATTATTACTAGCAGCTTATTACAAGATGGTAATACTCAAGCAGAAATTTCTACCTCAACTATTTCAACTTCCCCTACTGCAGGTGCTTCACTTCATCATGCTCACAACTTCTCCTTCCTTGGTTCATTCAACATGGAGAATACTGCTACTACTACTACTGTTGATCATATTGAAAACAACGCGAAAAAGCCAAGAAATCATGACATGCACAAGTTTTCTCCAAGTAGTATTCTTTCATCGGTTGAAATGGAAGCCAAAGCTAGAGAATCAACAAACAAAGGGTTTACTAATCCTTTAATGGCAGCATACGCGATGGGAGATTTTGGAAGGTTTGATCCTCATGATCAACAAATGACCGCGAATTTTCATGGAAATAATGGTGTCTCTCTTACTTTAGGACTTCCTCCTTCTGAAAACCTAGTCATGCCAGTGAGCCAACAAAATTATCTTTCTAATGAGTTGGGAAGTAGGCCTGAAATAGGAAGTCATTACAATAGAATGGGATATGAAAACATTGATTTTCAAAGTGGGAATAAGCGATTTCCAACTCAACTATTGCCAGATTTTGTTACAGGTAATCTTGGAACATGAATACCAGAAAGTCTCGTATTGATAGCTGAAAAGATAAAAAAAGGAAGTTAGGGATACTCTTATATTGTGTGAGGCCTTCTGGCCCAAGTCGGAGGACCCAATTTGATACAACCTATCATAGGAGACAAAAGTAACAAAAGTTTAAAGCACACTTTCTAGTATATAAACTTCTTTTTTTAATTATAGTATAGAAAAGAAGAGATTTTGTGCTTTAGTGTATAGATAGAGTCTACTTAGTATAGGTTATACTTCTACTTCCTTGAGAAGATTGATACAACTAGTAGTATTTTTTTTTTTTTGGGTTGAAATAGCTTGCTTGGAGTACTATTTAAGTTAATATGGAAATTTAAACTAGCTATAGTATATATGTTGTAAAGTTGTGATATTGTTACTCTCAATTTGCATATAATTTGAAATATGTTGTACCTACTAGCTAGTCTCTAAATTATGTTTCCATTGCTTGTAATTGCAATTTTATTTGAATTTTGTGCTATCATTATTAGATTAGCAAAAGTACACCTTAATTCTGATTAGATTGAGTGCCTAATACTTTAATTTTGATTAGATTGCATGCCTAATACTACCATAATGTTGATTGGATTGCGTGCCTAATTAATTAAGAAAAGCCAATTCTAATAATGCTAGATGGAACCCTACAGAACTTAATAATAGAGTTGTTATGGTAAAGTCATAAACTTATGATTTTTATAAGAGATGAGAGGATTTGTTAGAGAAGAAGCAAGTTATGATGATTCTACACATGTCAATTATATAGAGGAAATCACATCTCAATGTTTAATTATTATATCGACTATCGTTTCCTAGCTAATAAAATAACTTGGCTTTGTTTCATTGTACAAAGATACTTCTTCACTTCTAGTCTATTTAAAAAGAAATGACATTTTTTCATATTTGAAAACTATTTGATTATAAGCTTCGTATTTATCATTGATGACATGCTCAATTATAAGTTTTGTAGATATTATAAAAGTCATCGGTTAAGATGATATTTTGTCATATACTGAAAGTCTTTTTTGTTTTCTTAAACCTCATATGTCATACCTAATCATACACCATTACATATATTTTAATCAAAGACATCATCTCTAGGTGTCTAACATATACTTGTTATTTTCATTTAGAATATGCGTTCCTAATTATATAAACCGTATAAAGTTTGAACTGCATAAATGATTTGTATAAACATATATAATGTTGACAAACAGTCGAACATAGAAAAAAAAAAAAAAGGAGGCATCGCAGTGGAAAAGTTGATGGCAAAGCATGGCTGTTTGGATCCCTGTCACCGTTTCTGGAAAGTTTATTATGCACCTTACGATAATAGTAATATACCCAGTATGTTATGAATAAGTAAATTTAGAAAGAATGTAATGTACGCTAATTTTACTGTAAACTTATGAGAGGTAAAATAGTTGTTATCAATAGACCATAACTCAAGAAAAAAAGGTGATAAAAAAGGGTTATAAGAAAAATACAAAGTAAAAGCTATGATAAAAATACCATAGAAAAGAATAATCTTAACAACATTATTATTATTATATACGTTGAAACTATCTTATAATCTTGGTATAAAGTTTATTATTATGTACTTTTGATACATATATTTTGTCATTTCAAATCCTTGTAAGTTATAATCCTTTTCTACTATCATGACAATTGACAAGCAACATATTCATCTAATAAAATCATGATTTTTGCTCCACAGTATTATCGCAATAAGAAATTTTAATTATCTATTCACTTATGTATATACCACATATATATCCATATAAAACTATATGCTATCACAAACAAAATCCACCTAAATAATTTTGGGAAAAGGTATGAAAAATATTTCAATTTTGGTCGAAATTATTATTACGATATCAAACTTTATGGAGAATCTTTAAAATACACCATTAAATAATTCAGAGGGTAAAAAGTTCTTTTCAAAATTTGATATCGTAATAATAATTTCGGTTAAACTTTTTTCTTACATCCTTGAGGAAGATATTCTTGTATAATGGGCCGACTCTGGACAAGAATATGTCCGGCCTCGGTGGGTTTATAATGGGTTTAATATGGGCTTCTTTTGGCCCATTTAATGGTCTAACTTATTTAACTAATTTTTCCTTATATATGAATTCTACTAGAGAAATGAAATCCATAAACTAAATGAAGGTTAAAAATAAAAAATTCAAATTTCAAAAATTAAAAATTCTGGCAAAAATAACTTTTATGAATTATAAATTACAAATTTCTTTTTATTCATTGTCATGAAGTACATATACTTTTCACAATTAGATATGTATATGTTAAATCAAGTGTCAAACAATTCAATTATCAGTCGATTACTTGAAGTAAAAAATAAGTTGGTCCAAAAATTATTATTAATAATAATTAATAAAAAAATTCCTTCCATAAAAATTAAATGATATAGTAGTAGAAGTTGAGGTGGATCACATGTGTCTTCCATTGTCACATGAGTGAACAACTCACCAGTCATCAACCTTTAAAAAGTTAAATTTTAATTAAATTTGAGTATTTAAAATGAAATGTGAAATATAAAAGAAAAATAAATATTACTCCTTATACTAGTAATATGTACCAATTTAACTATTTATATGTGACAATGAATAGAGCTTCTCCTATTTTTTATTAAAAATTTTGAATTTGAATCTTAATTTTAATTTTTTTAATAGAAAGTATTTTTTTCAAATGAGTCTGTCTTACAAATGCAAATCTAAAATAATGAAGTAACAATACTACATATATCGAATGGGAAGTCATTTTTTTGTTCTAACTATTTATATCGAATTATTAATATATTTCATCCGTTTTAAAAAAGATGATCTATTTTGACTCGAAACGGAATTTAAGAAAGAAAGAAGATTTTTTAATCTTGTGATTCTAAATTAAAGATATGTCAAATATACCAAAATGTCCTTTAATCTTATGGTCTTAAACATGCCACGTGAAAAGTTAAAATTAAAGTGTTATAAAAAAGGAAAAAGATCATTTTTTTTAAAATAAACTAAAAAAAAAAAAGTTCATTCTTTTTTAAACAAAGAGAGCAATAAAATAGATTTAGGTAATAATTGTTTACAAATTTTACCCAAAGAAAAAAAAGATTTTCATTTAGGTATGTAAGAAAAAACATATATAAAGGGTAAAGGTACCCAAAAAAAAAAAAACCTTTGTGGAAAGCCTATGCAATTTCTCTGTGCTATATTCTCTGAAAATCTTCCATTAAAATCCTATTGTAAAACCCAGTAAAACCCAATATTCCATTTTCGATTTTCCGGCATGGATAGCGATACAAACTGGTCGGAAAAGGTAGAGGATCTCGTCGATGCCGGAGAAATCGACGGAGCCATTTCATTGTTAGAAGAATTAGTCGCAAAGCTAGAATTTGAGTCCCAAAACTCGTCAAATTCCCAGCTTCCTCTATCTACTGCTCTACTGGAATTATCGAAGCTCTACTCCACTCAAGGATTATCTTTGCGAGCTGACCAAACCCGCTCTAAGGCATTTCTCATTAAACAGCAGCAAGAAAATAGGTCTGAACCCGATTTCCCCCTTTTCTGTTGATTGAGCGACTAGTAAATTGGATGAAGTTGTATTTATTGAGTTTATTTGATATGAATGGTGGTTTTTAACAATAAACAGAATCTTACAGGAATTCCTTTTTTACTTGAATTAAGGTGGCAATGATTGGGGGAATTGTGGTTTCGATCTTTTCCTATTATTGCACCCTTTAGCTGTTTGTCTGCCATTAAAATAGGAGAAAATGGTGATAAATTGTGAACTCTCATTGCTTGAATGTAGCTTCTATATGTGATGATTTCGCTCTACTTCCAACTTTGTGGTTTTCATCCAATTGGCTGGCGTTTTTATACAATTTCTTTGGTTAGTCTTGGTTTTGTTCAGGTGTAATCATTAGCTTATCCATTGTTTTTTCTCTACCAGGGATGTAAATGCTACCAAGGAGTCAACTGGTGATGGCATTTCAGGTAGTCGGGTTTCACAAAGTGAGGCTCTTGCGTGTACTTAGTGTTCTTCTTTGTCCTTTGTCTAGATTCTTGATTTTTTAATTTCATCAGTCTAATGATAAACTTCAAGTATTTGATTAACTTGACATGTATCCAGAGGAGAAAACCGACTTCATGCGTAACAGATATCCCAACTCTTATTCCATGTAGTAGTCATTGTTGTCGACTTTTAAAACTTGAAATGACTTTATTCTACATCTTGTACAATCACTATATATCATATAATCTTATAACTGATCATTAAATAATGTCCAGAAAATAATTTTTCAAGTAAAACATTCCCTCAGAAAAATATTTTCTATAGAAAACATTTCCTCCATGCCAAATTTCTTTCTTTTTCTATATATTTGTTCTCAGACTTATAAATCTTACTTTATTTTTCAGGTGATAACAAGGATCACGCCAGCTTGCAAATTGATGCCTCACAGAATGATGAGGATGATGGTAATACCCCCACATCTACGAGGCTATAACGTCTCCTCCGTTAACTTATCCTATTATGTTTTGTGTAGCCAATGATCTTTGTTGAGCATGGAAATTTTAAATGTATTGGGTGAGGGTGGGGTGGGGGTGGGGGTGCTGCGTAGGGAAATGGGTTGAAGAGGGGAGGAGAGGAGGGAATTGCTTGCTTCTATTGGAGTAACCAGCTGAGGGGTTATCATGTTTGGTATCCTCTTCGGGAATAGGTCCAATGGAAATTGAATGTAAGAATTCTGAGATGGTGCTATATTTTAGTATTTTTCTTTCTCCTTGCCCAGTAAAGGATTCACTTCTAAGATACTAGAGATTTTCAATTGAAGTGCTCAATTATATGCTTGTCCACTTGAGAACAATGTTTATTTCTAACATTTGCCAAACCTGACCTCGTACTATATTGGCTCCACTCCTCCTTGTTAGTATGAGAAACATGTTGCATTATGCCTTACACTCATTCGACAAGTTTGTTTCACTTGTGAAGTTCATGATCAACCAGGTAAGGCCAAAAATCTGGGTTCAGTGCCAATTTGTACAGGAAGCTGATTTTATGACCTTCCGTATTACTGACCCATAGTTAATGTGTCCTTAATTACCTCCTTAAAGTTTGATATATATCTAGGATACCTTATTAAAACATAATCTTTTTGTGAATACAGATTGGGAAGCTATTGCTGATCGTGCTCCAGATGAATTACTTTCCCCACAACACTTGCCAGAAGTGTCTAAAATTTCTTTGCAAGATTCGAAAGTTCAAGCCCCCAAGCGACGTGGAAGGGGTACATTCTCCTATCAGAAGCAGAGTCTCTACAGCGATCAGCAGTCTGATGAGCCTGCCGATGATGACATTGAAGATGAAGCTGTTTCCAGTACTCCAGAGGGGAGCTCAGATACAAAAAATTGTATGACGACATTCTTTTTAAGCATGGCAGTATTTGATCATCAACTGTTATCATGTCACTAATTTGGTTATGAATATATTCCTGTTATCTACTCATTTTTCCTGATTAACCCAAATGTTATACTTGTATATGTTTCAAAATGTTGCAGTAAGCAATCCAATCTGTCATTTATGCCTCCTCATTGTTTTGACATATTGTTATCTAGTGGTTCGTATTGCCCTTTTTTGCACATGCGCAAAATGCCAATGATGCAATAAAATTAGTTTAGCATGTCTCATGGGCATAATAAACTTGGGTGTAACTTAGGAATATTTGTAGGTACTAGGTACAAATGTGAGCACCTAATATCAGAACTATTAGCCACTTATACTAATAGGTCGACTGCATAAGATGTCAATAAATATCTCTTAAGTTGTCCTCACTCGTTTCTGCTGAAATAATTTCCATTTTGTGCATGAGAACATGCTCATTTTTGAGTTCTCCCCCCGACTCTTCATTTAGTGGCTGACTGTTTTTCTCTCACATTTCTTCTGTTTTTGTACCAGTAAACTATGGAACGCGCCACGTCTTGGTTCTCGCTGATTTCCCGCAGAGCACTAAAACAAATGATCTAGAGAAACTGTTGGAGAAATTTAAAGATGTAGCAATTCGCTGGGTCAATGATACAGTTGCACTTGCAGTGTTCAGAACACCAACCCTTGGTAATTTGGTTCTTTCTTTTTGTGTGTAATTTGAAATTAAAATTGCTTCCTTCCATTAGCATAGCTTTTAATGACTCACCATGCTCCCTTGACCTTTTCTTTATGCCAAGGGTGTTTTGGTTCTATTATAAACAGAATGCTTAACCTAGGTTTATCCTGATAGTTAACAGCGAAGTTGAGAACTAGTATGTCTGAGTTTTTCAGGCAGATGAATTCCATTAAATCATCATTCTTTTACACTAGCGATGACTTGGATTTTGTTTAGCTTTTCTCCATAGATGAACATGTCAGTTGGACATTAAAGGTCAGGTTTAATATATCCAGAAAAACTATGGTAGTCCTTTGGTTTAGACTGAAATAGCAAGGCCAGAGGAGATGGACATTATGGTTGATTTTTTTTTAGCACATAACAAAATGGAGCTCCATTCTTCTTTTTATTATGTAAGGAAGGTGTTAGCTTAATTACGCGGCAGAGAAATTTCATAAGATGCAAATTTCAAGTTCAGCCAAAATTTGGTTCAGTGTAAATGCTCTAATCCAAAAAGAGAAGCTAATCTTCAGATTTTGAGTTAAAGACTGAAAGGTAAGGATTTTCTTCTGAGATATCTTTCAAATGCGAAGGGAACTAGTCACTTTACTTCTAAGACCCCAAGAACCTGTCGTTGATGAAAGTTATTCTTATCCGAGTTGCTAAAATGTGCTCGTCTCGGGATTATAGGGCTTCTGCAAGAAGGCCTTTAGAATCTTGTCATGCTTGATATATTAACTTTTGAATCCTAAGCCTCTTCAGAAAAAGCCTTTCTGGTGGAAATCTTTTGAAGTGATTGAACATTGTGAGACGAGGAAATCTTGGGTCTGGAATCATTCAAAAATAGGAATAAGGATGACAGTTCTCACGGAACCTTATACGGACATAGGTTGGTCAAATGTAATAATGAAATTGGGGAGGTTCATTAGATGGAAACAATGACAGATGGAATTGAAGCTCTTGTCGCCTCCCGTTAGTATACATTGTTTACTCATTTTGCAACCTTTTGGAGGTTTTCCAGCACGTCTGTGTCACCTCCTGTCAGTTGCACACAGGTAGCAGCTCTAAAGTCGCACTCAGAAGATGGCATTAAAGAGGCTACTCCAAAACTATGGATGCATGTAGATTCAAGATCATTTTAGTCCATATTCAGTTCGGGGGACGATGCCTCATGGGCAGGTCCAGTTATGTCCAAACCAGGGAAGAGGTACAGCGGTAAGCTTATTCTGCTATTTGCATTGGAAGTCCCAAACAAAATTGAAGTGCGGGACACCATTAAGATGTATACCTTTCAGAATTTTCCATCTGGTGGAGGCAGGAAGGTTCAAGAATGAGTCTCCAAAGTGAGGAAATTGCTTCTCTATTAAAAGTGGTTTCCCCTTAAATCAAGTATTCATTGGAATGCTTCAGCTTCTGTTTATCCTCTGGTTGAAGAGCTTTTGCCAGCAGCTTGGGGATATGTGTGCAGGCATAGATTGCGTAGATGAAGAAACAAATAACTTAGAAAAACGTTGAAGCCCTACGCTCTTCAATAATAATCGTTCTTCAAGATACTTCTTGTTTAATTATTAAAAAAGAAAAAGCAACAGATCTGCTAGGCAATTGAATAACAATTCTTTCACATATTTTTACTTGATGCTTTGCACCTATTCTTCTTCGATGCACTTATTGAAGTCATGTTTTCAATCGTTTTGTCTCGCTAACTTATCATATTGACAAATGGTGGCATTTTACACTTAATTAATTTCAAGGACATATTTAATGCTTGCAACTATAATTCAGCTAATCTCATCTTTTCATGCAGCATTAGAGGCCAGCAACTCGATACATTGTCCATTTACAGTGAGGGTACTGTGCGAGGCAGATGAACTTTTGAACTCAATTCCACCAAGAGGTAACACTTATTTCTGTATCATCTTTCACTTCAGGAGCATAAATAACATCGGAAACAAAGCCAAAAGCTATATGACAAGCTATAATAATGTTCTCTGCCATGTTTGCAAATGTCAGATGTACTTTCCCGTTCTATTACAGCAAAATTAGTTTGTGGATTGTTTATGGTACTCGTTAAATGTATTTTTTTAGATCTGGAGCCTCCTCGTAGAAGACCTCAGACATCAGCTAGAACCGCCCAGAGGCTGATTGCTCAAAGTATGGGTATAAAGTTGCCTTCTACGGACTTTGGGTCCAGAGAATATAGGAGACAGGAGGAAGCCAGGAAGAACCGGATAGTTTCAAGACAAAACTTGAAGCATGATGCTTGGGGTGATGATGAGTGATGACAACCAAATTTTCATTTGTTCTTCAGTATGCAACTATGTATTAACCAGCCTTACTTTTTGAGTTTGCATATCTTGAACATATGATCAAATGATTCTTGATTGGTTAAAGGTACTGCACCCATGCTTGTATAGCTACAGAAATGAGCCAAACCAGATTTAATTATTTCAGTTTCTGGTGTATACCCGTGATGTCAAAATTGTATCATTTGTTTAAACGAAAAAAGGGGTAAAAACACACCCCGTTAAATGTTTACACCAAGCTAATACTGACATGTCATGTTTTGAACACAAAGTTCTTTTACTTAATCATAATATCTTGGCTTGGTGTAAGCACCGATATGTCATAAGAGTGTGAACGTCAATGATGCTTGGTCGGTGCCTGGTGGAGTTGTGCTCATATTGCACAAAGTATTATTTGTTGATTATTGTGGGGCCTGTGATCCCATTTTGTACCAAGTCAAGTCAAAATTCAACTAGGAGGTGGCACACAATATTTTATTAAAGTAAAAATGATGAGTTACAACATTTTTCACGTCTATAAAATTCCTTTTATACTATTTAACTTTCACAATTCCTATGGAGACTCAAAATGATACCTTATATTACCAAGTGTGAAACATTATATTTGGCCCTTAATTTGGTCATTATATTGCTCCCTCACATTCAATGTATGGACAAAGTTTTACTAATTCACATAACTATGAGTGGAACTTGATCTCGACAATTTTTGTTTCAATCAACCACAAATTGGTTCATTTAACTTGTTCAAAATTAACTCCTCCTAATGTCAAAGCTTGTTTACATTTTTAATTTTTGGGGACAAATCATGTTTTCAATTGAATTGTTAAACTCTTAAACTTTTGAAACTATATAAAATATTGACTTCACCAAAAAAATTATTATGTATTATGAGTATATGAAACACCTAGTGACGTTTCAAACAATATTAATAATATTAAAGTAATAAGCACAATGCAACACATAAGTTGGAGCTCGTAGACTTATCAATATGTTTTCAGTTTTTAATTAACTTATTGATAACTGATGAAAGCAATACTAAATATCAACCATATTTTTTTTTCAACCATATTTATTTATTCAGAAAAGAATAAAACAACGAATGTACTTAATTACGTGTACAAAAATAGTTGAGCACGTCATCTAATAAATAAGTGCATGACCAAATAAAAAACAATTTAATAAATTACGATTTATTCAAGAGCAGCCATAGTACACCTATCATATTTTGCTACAAATTAATGAAGACAATTAAATGATTCCTTGACTAGGACTAGAGTACTATTTTAGTTTTTATGGATGTGGAATACTACTTCTAGGTGATCCTTTCAATTATATACATTTCATAAATACTATTCCTCTACCCAAATTTATACGAATTAAAATTTCTAATTTTGATTATGAATTTGAAATAATTAAGAAAACTGTGAATCGATATATACTTCAGAATAATAGACAATTCAAAATATTTAAGAACATATATAAAATTCTAGTAAAACAAATTCGATAGGTTCTTAAAATTTGAACGTGACGCTAACTGAGATGGAGGGAATAGGTTTGAGTTATAGTACCAATAATGCCATCATTTTTACGTTATCAATGAAATTTTAATCTTTTTAATCGATTGTATAAAAAGTTATTATTTTATGTCATGTTTACAATAAAATAGTAGTAATATATTGCTGAAGGTCAACTCTTTCTCTATATATATATCGATCATGATGTTAATTTTTTATTTATACGTTATCTTTGTATTGAAGGTATAACTCATATAGATATTCCAAAAGTCTCATTATCACTAGCTAGGTAAGCCTTTGGGTCTTAGAGTTTTGTCCAGATATTTGAATAGTTTATAATTAAATTAATTAAGTTGATCATGAATTTGAATAATTAATTATTATTGGAATTATGTTTTAAAAAAATAGGAGTATATTTCTAGTCCGCTGAGCGCTGGAGTCCTTCCGCTATTACATTCTACAAACTTCTTTGACTCGTTAGAAGGTGTATAATTGAGACAAATGAGAGAGTCAGATATACGTGAATTTATTTGGATATAATATCTATAAATTACATCTAATTTGACCCTACATATTTGAAACGTCCAAATGCATACCTCAGAAGTCCAAATTCTAATAAGACTCATAATATTGAAAATTCGCACGAAGAACAATAACTTATTATCCAAAAATTATCAAATAAAATTGGTGGCATTTATCGGTTGAATCGATTTGGGTGTAAACTTAATATATATATATATATATATATATATATATAAGGGCTAAATGCATGCAACAAAAAAATTAAGTCGTCTAAGAAAAATGAAAAATGGATTTTTCTTTTAGTGCATGCATGCACCATGTATTTGGATATTAACGTGAGGCACAGGTTAATCTAATAACCAATTTTGAATCTGACCTTCCAACTATGGTAAACCATTCTACAAAATATTCAAATTTATTGTTTTACCTATTACTATCACTAATGTACGTTAGAATTTTTAATGTATGAACTTTTATAAGTTATAAGCTAATTAGTCAATTTAAACAGACGATAAAAAATTGGCTTACGTAACTTTCTTGAACCTCCATTCTCAAAGTAAAATGAATATAATAAACACAACATTTAGAACTCAATTTTTTTAAAATCTATATATGAACAAACAAAAATTAAAAATAATGATTAAATTCAAGAAAGTTAAATTATAAATCCGACTCTAAAAAGAATGAAATTCAATTTAAAAATCTACGTCCACTACTGGTTTCTACTCATGCGTTCTACTTGTCTTTTTAGCCCCCACTGGCCACTATGACTTGTCTGGAATATGGAAAAATATTACAAAGTCAAAACAACAAAAATATTTTTATTTTATCAATTGTTTCACGTGTGTTGACCGACCCCTTATAATTCAATCTTTGACCAAAAAATCAAATGAAAAAATAAAAAAAAGTATATCAATAATTAAGAAAATGATTCTTTTCTTGTGCATCTCCTTTTGCTTTTTCCATTCAAACTTGATCTATAAATATTTAGCCACTTTCTTTTACCACCTTTAGTTACATTCATTCAAAAAATAAAAAATAAAATTTCTCTCTGTCCTTTTCCCCCCTCTCTCATATTATATATTGTTAGATTCTTCTTCTTTATTTTTTTTCTATCATATAAAAAATATGGAAGAAGTAGAAATACCTAAATATTTTTTGTGTCCAATATCACTCCAAATTATGAAAGATCCAGTTACAACAGTTACTGGAATTACATACGATAGGGAAAATATTGAAACATGGTTATTGATGGCAGAGGAAAATACATCTACGTGTCCGGTGACAAAACAAATTTTGTCTAGAGACACCGCGTTGTTAACACCAAATCATATGTTAGGGAAATTTATACGATCGTGGACTATATGCAATGCTGAAAAAGGGATTGAGCAAATTCCATCGCCTAAATATCCTCTCAATAAATCACATGTCATCAGGCTAATTCGTCAGGTGAAAAATCGTGATCTTTATTTAGAGGCTTTAAGGAAAATGGTGACTATGATAAGTGAGAATGAGGAAAATAGAAAGTGTTTAGATGAAGGTGGTGTGATTAAGGCTATGGTTTTATTTATACTGAGGAGTTTTAAAGAAGGGGAATTAGTTATGGGAATTGAAGAAGCTTTAAGGATTTTTCATTTTGTTTGGAGACCAACACATGAAAATAAACAACTTGTTAAGGAAAATCATGATCTAATTGAAGCGATTTTATGGATTTTGAAGAGTCCCGAAATGTGCTACAACAATAATCAAGTTGTAACATCAATCAAGACTCATGCAATGTTGGTACTGAAAAATGTGATCTCAGTTTCAAGTACTAATCTTTTATCGAGTCTAACACCTGAATTTTTCCAACAAATGTTGAATAGTTTGAGGAAAAACAATGTAAAATACATTTCTCAACAAGCAACAAAAGCAGCATTGCATGTGCTAATAGATACTTGTCCAAGGGGACGAAACAGGCTGAAAATGATCGAATTAGGGGCTGTTTTCGAGCTAATTGAGCTCGAATTAAGCAACAATGAGAAAAGGGTAAGTGAGTTAGTGTTTTCACTTTTGTCACATTTGTGTAGTTTAGCTGATGGAAGAGCAGAGTTACTAAAACATGCAGCTGGAATTGCAATTGTTTCTAAAAAGATACTTAGGATTTCACCAGCAACAGATGAAAGTGCAATTCAAATTATTGGATTGATTGCTAAGTTTTCAGCTACAAAAGAAGTGTTGATGGAAATGTTAAGAGTTGGGGGAGTGACAAAGTTATGTATGGTGATTCAAGCAAATTGTGAAGCAAGTTTAAGGAAAAAAGCACTGGAAATATTAAGGGCACATAATAATGTTTGGAGCAACTCTCCATGTGTACAAATTTATTTTTTGACAAGATATCCTGGTCAATAGATATATTTTGTTATGATAACTTGTAGAAATTGTAGCAACATTTATATGCTTTTGTTTCTGCATAACAATATGCAAAATATACATTGAAACTTCATCTTACATGTATAACTTTTATTATATACTACTATATTCAGAGTCAGTGCCAGCACGGGCCCAATATATGTTACTTTCTTTATTTCAATTTATGTGGTGCAGATAGAATTTTGAGGGTCAATCAAATATCATAGACTTATATGTTATTTTCCCTTTTATCGATTGAATTTCAACTTTTTCTAGATTTCTTTTATAGGATGTATTTGATTAGGTCCTTGCACTTTGAGGTTAATTTAAAGAAACCGCAAGAAAATTATACATGTGAAAACTGAAATAGCTCATTTATTCCATTGGCTATATTCTTGGTTTATATAAAATCGGGGTAATGATGGACCAAAAATATAACGGAAAAGTATAAATGATATATAATCATAGTAAATTTGTTGCTAATTGCCGCAAGGTTTGCTGATAGTTTCTAACTCATTTGGTCATGACGCTGAAAAAACTGATCTAAAACGAGTAAAGACTTTTTCTTTATTTTGTTATTTTTTCTTTGTGTGATTTGGCAACACAAATTTTTTATCAACAATTTATACTGCATTCTAATCTTTTTTCTCCATTATCATTTCAGCATTATAATTATTTTCTTAATTTTTCGATATCGTATATACGAGTTAAAATAAAAATTTTGCTCACTATGTTCTTTGTATAATATATATTCCAATACCTAAATTAAAGATAGTAGCAATCATAGTTGAAGTATCAGTTAATTATCAACCAACGATTATAATTTCATTCATATTAATTAAATAAACAAATACATTAACTTTAACATAATGTACATAAATTGATAACGTATGTTACTAAAAAAAAATAAGTTATGATGAGTACGTCTGCTGCTTTAATATTGCATTGATCGTATTCTAAGGGTGTGTTAGGAAAATATTCAATTTTTCCATGTTCGATTAATATTTTTTTTAAAAAAAAAACATATTCCTTCTACATGAGAAAAACTATTTACTTAGTTATATCAAAAACCTTTTTTTTTTCTTCCAAAAACAATAGCTTGAACGAAAATTTATTCTGGAACAAATTCAATTTCCTGTCTTACCAGAACTCCGATTACTAAGAAATTAAAGAAGCTGAAAAAGCTCATCTCATTAACTAATCAAAAGACTTTTTCTTGTTTTGGAGTTAAATATCCAAATAATTATCTAATAAACAAAACAACTAGCAATAACTAAACCCTACTTAATTTTTTTACTACTGTAAACAAATCTCAATATAGAAACTTTTGCTACCCAAAACTTCCCAACAAAGGGGAAGAAAAAAAAAAGTACATAGCATCATTAGGGAAAAACATGCACCATTTTTCAGTTCATAGTTCTTGCTCAAACACATTATTTTATCCAATTATCTTCTTTATTCTCTTCAATGCTGCATCTACCACAAATCAAATATCTAATTATATTGACCGTATTGAAATAAGTAGCAGTAGAAAGTTGTTGTCCTACAATGGTGATGTTCTTGCCATCAATCCATCATTTTCTATTGAGAATTTTAGGTTAAAGAATGCTTACATCGCGTTACAAGCTTGGAAAGAAGTAATTCTCTCTGATCCTCATAATATAACACAGAATTGGGTAGGATCTAATGTGTGTAATTATACTGGAGTTTTTTGTTCACCTTCACTTGATCAGCCCTCTGAACTAACAGTTTCTGGTATCGATATCAATCATGGCGATATAGCTGGTAAACTTCCACATGAATTAGGTTTACTATATGACATTGGATTGATTCATATTAACTCTAATAGGTTTTGTGGTACAATACCTGAGAGTTTCTTGAATTTGAAGCTTCTTTTTGAGTTAGATATAAGTAATAATCGATTCGTTGGGAAGTTTCCTGATGTGGTTGTTCAAATGCCTAACTTGAAGTTTCTTGATTTGAGGTTCAATGAATTTGAAGGTGCATTGCCAAAGCAACTTTTTGAAAGGGATTTAGATGCTCTGTTTATTAATAACAACAGATTCTCTTTTGAGTTGCCTGATAACTTTGGGAATTCGCCGGTTTCTGTTATGGTTTTGGCTAACAACAACTTTTTTGGATGTGTACCTGTTAGTATAGGCAAAATGGTTAGATTGAACGAGTTGCTTCTCTTAAATAACAATTTTCATTCATGTTTGCCAAATGAGATTGGAATGCTGAAGAATGTGACTGTGTTTGATATAAGTTATAATGAAATGATGGGCAGTTTACCTGATAGTATTGGAGAGATGGTGAGCTTGGAGCAGTTGAATTTGGGTCATAATATGCTTTCTGGAATGGTTTCTAGCAACATATGTACACTTCCGAATCTGGAAAATTTTGTCTATGAGCACAACTACTTTTCGGAAGAGAGTCCAGCTTGTTTAAACTTGAATGCATTTGCTGATCAACAGAATTGTCTTAGAGATAGGCCAATGCAGAGACCTGCATTAGATTGCCAAAGATTTTTGTCAAATGAAGTTGATTGTACCACTTTCAAATGTGCTTTACCTCCATCGTCTCCACCACCTACCACCCCTCCAGAAAACAACTGTTGTATTTGTTTGCCTCCACCATCGCCATCTCCATTGCCATCTATCGAGCCACCATCATCCCCACTACCACTACCTGCACCATCAGGATCACCTTCTCCACCAAGCATATCACCATCACCATCGCCTTCTTCACCTCAGCCACCAGACTTGCCATCACCGTCACCATCACCTTCATTTGTAGAGCCTCAACTACCTTCTCCTCTACCGTGTGAAAATCAGAGAACACCATCAAGTCAAGATATGTCATCTCCTTCACCTTGAAAGTCGTTATGTAAGGTTACTCTTCTTGGGATCATCTTTCTCACTCAATGGCACTTTAAATCATTCCTGGGAATACAGGACATCCGCAGAAGGAGCTGTGAATTGAGATGCAAGATGAAGGTTCTAAGGTGACAATTTCGTTGCTCGAACATCTCTACAGATTTATTGTTAGTACTTAATAAAATGTAGAACATGTTGCATGAATTGTCAGTATAAACTAGATAGTTGATCATGAAAAAAGGAGTTTCCTTTGTTCAAAACAGAGAAATCAAGGTCTCTGAGGTTACACAGTTCATTTATTTTTCAATGCTTTCACCAGCATTACTATTCACATGGAATGTCATTCCATACTAACTTCCACTACGAACTTTAAACAGATATTTTTGATAAAACAACATAGACACCTGATTGTTTCAGATTGAAATGAGTTGATTTGCAGTTTTACAGTGCCGGCTATGGAACTGCAGGCTGTTGTTAAACTATGTTAAAGCATTTACCATATGACAAAATGATGTAAAATCCATTGATTTAAACTTCTTGATACAAAATTCCAATAGTAAGCTTAACAATCGAAGGTAATGGCCTCAATTTCTAAGATAATACTTCAACGTGACTTGGGTTGCGCCTGATGAGAACTTTGAGTATAAAATTCTCCTCATCAATCAGCTTAAAACGCAAAACATCTCCTACATGCAAATCATTGTCCTGTAGATACTGGCGCCACCCTTTTCGCAATTTGAGTCTATCGGAACTACGAACAACAACTGGCCAACTTTTACCATCGGTCTGAAGAGTAGCCATTTTCTCAAACACGTGCCCCCTCTTCATATACTTTTTGCCAAACGTAGAGGGTAAATTCTGCATAAAGTACAAGTAGTAGACACAACTTAACATGATGATTCACAGTATAATCAAGTACTTCAAAGAATACTGTTTAACCAATATGATTCATTTAGCTGATGTTAGTGTAAAGACACTAAAGTGAAAACTAGATAATGAGTTAATATCTTTTGCAACTCATATACACATCAGAAGTATGAGTGATTTTTTTTCAATTTTTGAAGGAAAAGATATATTTCTCTCTGTCAAATATTAATAAGGAAAGAAACACATTAATGTCTTTCAAAAAATTCTCTAATATTACACTCCCCTAAAATTTAAAATCCAATGCGATGCACTACAACACAGAATTGTAATTCCAAAGTTACTATTTCAACAACTAGCTCATGAGAACATCTTGGTTCAGTTTTTGAAAAATGAAACAGAACAAAAGTTACCAGACAGGAATTTTTCCATAATGTTTTGCCTTTTCGACACACTTTTGAGAATTTAGGCATAGATGCAAACTGCAATGAATAAACTTACCAGCAACATCTTTGAAAAATTGGATCTCTTCATGACAATTTCAAAAAGAGTGACTGAGACTAGAGAATTTTCTGATCCATCAAGTTCTTCATCAGCTAAGGGAGATACCACTTGTATCTCTGCACAGGTTTCTTTTTTCAGAGTTACTATTTTTGGATTTAAACTTCAAAATAATGCATAAACTGATGTATCGCACCAAAGCTGAAGAAGATCTTCAAAGGAACTTACCATTAGGGTTCTCTTCATCCAATGGATGCAATTCAAGCTCCGCAATAGCATTTAATTCCTGCTTTAAGTAGCCATTCTTTCCATATATTTTTACAGAAAAAGTAGAATTTCCAGCATAAAGAAAATTAAGATAATCTTCATTCTCCAAGTTATTATCCTGCACAAATTTTGTCCAACCACCCTTGAAATAGAAGTCCTCTTCAATCTTTTCAATAACAACCCTCCAAGATCTCCTCGCTGAACCTTCAACTTCAAGGAGAGAGATCACTGGAATGTCCCCGTTCAAATTTTTAAGAAAGCGCGACGGAATTTTCTACGAAAAAAGAGAGAGAAAAAGAAATATAACTTGGTGAAAGAATATGCAACATAAACACTAACATATATGTTTAACCAAAAATAGAAAATGTGGCATAATACAAATTTAAAACACAAAGTTATAGGGCATATATGCTGGAGACCTAAGTTAAAATCACATGATTATGTATTGTGCCATTTTGGAAAAAGAAGAGATTACCAGCTTGAGATAGCATGTTTCAGGGCTGTAAACCTTAATGAAGGCAGGAAAACCATTACCAACATAATTTCTCTCCATTTTATTTTTCAATATCTTCCAATGGCTTTAGACTTTTAAGACGATAGGCGCACACACAGAATTCAGAAAGAAACGCTACCCTCTGGCTGGGGTTTTTAGAGGGGAGATGTGTCGACTCGATTTTCCCTCTCTCCTTTGTCATTTTTATGGCGTGAGCAGATGATTTCACGAAAATGGCAGGTGAGAAAGAACTAAAAATGGAAAAGCGAAAAGACTATACATGAAATAAGGTAGCAGACACAGCAGCGGGCAAGCCGCCGGCGGTGACAGATTGGCTGTACAATTGTGATTCTCTGTTTCGAAAAGATTTGATACTCTTCGATGCCAATTTAAAGTGGCAGCTTTTGCATTTCCAAATTTAAATAACTCATATATTAGAATTTTCAATTATTTATCATCATATCATATCATATCATATATTATTATAAGTGGGAGGCTCTAAAGTGAAAAGTTGAATTACCATTTTGCCCTTTTACTAAATTAAGATTTAATTTATTATTTAATTAAATATAAATATTTTAATTACACAATGATATATTTAGAAAAACAATGATAAGATTCCTAAAGTCTTTCTATTACTCCTATTTATTCATGCATCACTTAATTACTGAAGTTGAAAGGTTTTTTCAGTTTTAAATTTTGATGGCACTACTTAACTTACATTAATTACAATGAATATTGTAAATGAAAGATCACTTTTTTGAACTTTCATATGTTACTTCACTCTTTTTAATTAACTTACATTAATTACAATGAATATTGTAAATGAAAAGATCACTTTTTTGAACTTTCATATGTTACTTCACTCTTTTTAATTAACTTGAATTATTTTCATCTTCCACATATTATTGAAATGTATAGATATTTAAGACATAGAGAAAGAAAATAACAACACAAATCAAGAACACTCAAAAGCACAAGAATTCATATTCTAACCTTTTTTTCAAAAATTTTCTTGGTCTTCTCTATTGCATGAAACTATATGATGGCACAGTATGGTTCTAATACATTTGAAAATGCTATGTTAACATTTAGATGAACGTACAATAAATCTATTGAAAGAGTAAGTCACGATTTAGATTACAATTTTTTCCTTGTTCTTCCCGTTTTAGTTTTGTTAATTATGATTCTTCCTTCTATATTAAATGATTTTTTGTTATATTTAGATGATATGTTGATATATTAATAGGAAAAAAAAAGTAAGGTGGACTACAATTTTGAGATATGTTGTTCATAAAAAAAATTATATTTCTTTAATTAATAGTCACTGTATAAAATTAATTTCATTGTATATGTTCTTTTTGGCTATATATAATACAATCCAAATGCATCAATTTTCTTTCTGATATGGTGCCTTCTCTTCAATCTTTTGGTGTTATATTACATTGTTTGATAAGTTCTCATTGTATTTGTCTATTTTTTTCCCTATGGAGGTTGTTTTTGGTTGAAGGGTAAAAAAAGATTTAAATAATAAAGTATAAAATTAGATTATCATTTTATTCTGTGTTAAATTAAAATATTATAAAATATTTATTTATAAATAGTAATCATTCTACATGCCACACTAAATATTAAAATTTTTGGTTATTATGAGATCATTGAGTTAAATCAATATATAAAGACCATAATCAATGCCCAGTTGCCCACTAAAGATTTGCATTGTTATATGATTAAAGTCTTCAAAAGAATGTGTATGTTGTCGCATGTTTTTTTCTTTGTTTATTTTGTATGTGTTTTCTCTCTATAAACTTCTTTAATTTGATTTTCCATAAATTTCTGATTATTTTAATTGTATTTTTATTTAGGCTAAAGTTAATCTTTTGTGACTATATATAATGCAAATTGGCTATTAGTATCTAAAGTTCTATATTTACAGTTGTTGATAAATTTTATACATTAAAATAAGATTCCTCGTTTGATGTTATTGTGATTAAAATTCTTTAATTTGATTTTCCATAAATTTTTGATTGTTTTAATTGTATTTTTATTTAGGCTAAAGTTAATCTTTTGTTACTATCTAAAGTTCTAAATTTACAGTTTGTTGATAAATTTTATACATTAAAATAAGATTCTTCATCTGATGTTTTTGTCACAATTTTGTAATTTTATTTGTAATTGTTGGATTTTGTTATTCGTTACATGCATGTACACGTAGAATTCTAATTGTTATAATGAAATATAAAAAAAAAATTAACATAGGATACACGTGCAACGCACGTGTGCTGAAACTAGTATTATTATAAGAGGGAATCAAAAAAGTTAAAAGTTAAATTACGATTTTATCCTTATTATAAATTAAAATATTATAAAAATATTTAACTATTTAATTTAAATATTAAGTTACATTACTTTAATAGAAATGTTAATGACTTTTGCACTTCTTTGGAATAGTTCTTAATCAAAATATTTAATTTAATTTATTTTCTTGAAATATTTACCCTTTAAATAGATACATGTATATGGTTTATCTTCTAAATTAATTTATGTTCTTAATTAATATTTGTCTTTAATTTTTGTAACACTTGACCTTTCAACTTTGTAAGTAAATTTTCATATTTCAAAGCTATATTTTTTCCTATAAATACAATCTTTTAACATTATTTTTATAGAAAGATTTATATGTGATACAATTTTTGTGTTTGGAAGACTAGAGAAGCTTTATTCAAGTGAAGAAAATTTCAAGGCAAGAGGATTTGTGTCAAGATTACAAGGCATAATGTGATTCTACTAAAGTATCGAAGCTTGATGTATTTGTTTTTTTTTTACTAATTTATCGAGATTGAAACTATGGTAAGACCCCTCCATTTATGTAGTTAAATATCACTTCCATTAACTTGTTTTCCAAATATTTTAATTTTTTATGGTCAAAAGTTGAATGTTTATTACTATAACTTTGTTTCAATTTGCATTATCAAGAAAAAACAGAAAAAAGATCGTCTTCGAATTTTTCTATTTTTCGTTGGTTGCGTTATGCTAACTTGCTCCTATATATGATACTTTTTCTTTGTATTTGTAATTTTGTTTTAAGAATATATTTGATTGAAGGGTGTATTTTTTGCTTTAGAAAATGAGACAAATACAATCATAAAAATAGTGTATAAGACATGCAAAACAATTAATGCCTACAAGAAATTCTAATTTCAAATTATTAATAATTACATTTTTGCATTTTAAATTTTAAATATTTGTAAAGAATCATTCTTACATGTGCTTCCGGATAAAATCTATAGTTTTTCGACAATTTTCATTAAAATTATCATGAGATCCAAATCCCAAAGTCAAAAAAATGATACACCAAAATGCTTAAGAAGTTAGAAGATCTTTTATCCTTTGACCAAATATTGCTCCTAATAATTTTTTAACAAAAAAATGTAAAATATATTTTAACAAACTTTTAATTGTAATATTGTCATTTTGACTCTCCATTAAATTAAATTCTGATTAATTTAATTAAATATTAATATTTTATTTGTATAATTACAAAATTTAAATACCAATCATTGCACTTTAAATCTTAGTTATTTCCTTCTAATAAGTTTTTTATTTATAAATTTGAATTACTTAATTGCATTCTACTTAATGAGAAGGAGAATTTCATCTTTTACTAATTAATGTCAAACATTTTATCTTTTTTAAATGTATAAATATTAATTTAATTTTAACATTTTTATGAGACAAAAAAGACATTTTAAGAAAGTTAATCATAAGATAGTGTGCCTTCATTTTTGTTTTTGCTACTTTATTTTATCTTTAAAATAAATATATAATTTCTATATCAAAATTATAATAAAGGGAGGGCTAAATGTAAAAAAAATTCTTCAAGTTAACTATACATTACAAACATTATTTTAAAAATTAAATTGTTTATCATTTTATAAACGTGCAACGCACGTGCCCATATACTATACTAGTTAATATAAAAAATGGTGAAATGAAGTAGATGGTTAACTTATTTCTGTTATTATGCCGCATATGATTTATGTGTTTATTTATTTAATTTTATACAAGTTTAAATGTTTATTTATTTAATTTTATACAAGTTTAAATGTTTGTTTGTGCATACTAAAAATTAAAAGACATAAATATGAAACGAGATTAAATTAAAAGATATATTTATATACTTTTCAATTATTTTTGTATTCAAAGTGTGAATATAGAAATTTCAAAGTCAAGGTCACATCTACTTTTTCCATTTAAGTTTGATGTTTATGTCCACTATTAGTTGGAGTGTATTAAGGGGGAGAAAATATCATAAATGTTAAAAATAAGCACTTTAGTCTTCATCAAATAGTTAAAAGGAAAAAAGAATTTAAATATATTTGAATTTCGATTGAAATTTCTGTAAGAATATCGAATTTTAGCGAGGATCTTTTGCTTTACTTTTTTGAACTATTTAATAATGTATTTTAAATGTATATATGTGTTCACGTGAATATCATAAATATTGCATCATTATAAATAATAATGTGTCCATGTGAGCGTATATATACCTTTAAATTACACTATTAGATAGTGCATGGATAAAAGGTTATTCATAAAGTTTAGTATCGTAATAAAAATTTCAGCCAAAGTTAAAATATTTTACTNACCTTTCAATTTAATTTGTAAGATAAGTGGGGGTAAGTGAAGAGTCTATCAAACATACTCACACCACATTATTTATATTCTTTGTGTTATTCAAGTTTGTAATCATCTTGCATTCTACAGTAGGTTAGTCTACATCCCTTGTAAAATTTTCATTACTAGTTTATAATTATAAGAATTTTTACTATTTTATTTTATTTGTATTCTTTAAATTTCATGCATATTCATCTTCTTTTTGTTGAGAAATATGTAAATTATGATAGTTACAAGAAGAATATACTATACAATATGAAGTTACAAGTAAATATTTATGCATATGAACGCTTTATGCATCCAACAGAATCCTCAGCAATTCAACAGAATACAGGCAACAATTTATGCATCCAAATAGATCACAATATAAATATATGGTTATAAATTGTTACAAGCACCACCACAACCTTTACTTGTACATCTGTTCTACACAATTTGGTTCTTGTTCATTTTTCGCATAACCAATCATTCTTCAATTTCCACTCCAAATACTTTATTACTTAGACAACATACCAGTATGGTATGAACTTCAGCTGCTCGCCAAAGCGAGAAGATGCCTACGCTGTTTTACTTGCTGCGAGACTCCCAACAAACTAAGAAGGCATGACCAGAAATATCAAGGTAGCAACAAATATAGTTATCACATATTGCCTCATCCATTCTACTGAAAACATGTTTCTCAACCATCTTCCTGAACTAGTCGTGCCCACTCCTACTTTATTCTTCTTAATAGCTTTGTACGGTTTGGATTCCTTTACTCCACACTTCATTACAATTTCTCTTACTAGTCTGAGTCTTCGATTCGCGGTGCCCTGGAAAGGAACAACAGAGGACATCGCAGCTTGAGCTTCATGATTTGATATTCCAGAGGATTCAGGCCTATCCGGGATCATGGAAACAGGTCTGGGATTAAGTGAAGAATCATCTAGCTTAATGATATCATCCTTCATTATATCAGCAAACCAGTCATCTTCAACATCAAAATCCTGGAACCCATACAGCAGACCAAAAGACAGACCAAGTTATGTTATGCTTAGAATGGAAAAGGTCAAGACAACATTGAAGTAGGCTTGACACATTTACAAATCAGCAACAGAAAAATGGCGGTAAAACCAAAACCTTGAAGTGGCCAGAGGAATCGTGATGAGAGAACTCTTTAGTCGGTTTATCAGATTCGGATCCAGAGTCAATCTGCTCAACTGAGTGGGAATGAAAACTGCTACTACCTTCCTTCGAACAGCATTCCCCGACATTGACCAATTCCAAGCTGCCCAATTGTCCTGCTCCAGACAGAGCAGTTGCACTTTCAATAGCATCCAGTTGATTCCTCTGATTTCTTGGAGTGTCATTCAAATGAAACTCGCTGTTCTTCCGGAGGCGGCAGACAACCATAGAATCCTGTATAACACAGCAGACCAAACAATCAAAGCACTTTCTGCAAGGGGATGATTAGATTGATCAAGAAATAAAACTTTGGTATAGACATCCACACCAGATTTTAAGGTTAAAGAATTAAAAGAAGCAGCTCCAAGTGAACCTTCTATCTAGAATAATATCACCACTCAAACAACATCTTGCAATACGGTTGAACATTCCAGGTGAGATATGTTTTTGTTGATTTCTTTTCTAAACAATAAGCAAATGGATGTGACAACACGTTAACTTTTCAAGCTTCTTCCCTCATATGAGACATTATAGTATCTATGGCTATGTTATGGCCTACCACCAATAAAAATATTTGTTTCTTTGAGTTACTTTTCACTTGGCATAGCTGGTAAGACCATTGGAGCAGGCTGCAGAGCCATAATGAGTGACTGTTACATCAACCAAACTGTTCCTTCTTTTTATTCTCTCTTTCAACAAAAATTGAGCATACCATTTAACATCACATAACAAAAGAAACTACCAATGCTAAAATTAGGAATTTATGATGATACGCATATAAGAATTCATAGAACAACATATTTACACAAGGAACAAACAACTAACAGTAGGAGTTGAATTTGATGTCGCAGCAAACAAGATAGGGAGTTCATTACATGAGGAGGATCAGTCCCTATGGGTTGGATCCGAGCTCATAATTACCTGGTAATTAGTGTTCCCAATCATGCAATATTCATGCATTATCCATTGTGTCCTCTGTCCTTTAGGTGCCCGACCAGTGTGGAACACCAGTGTTCTCTTTGTGCCAATGATATTCGAACTAGACTTCACATTACGTTCTTTTCCTGTGGCCTTCCAGTAACCAGATTCAGTTGCCCTTTTACTTTGTGATCCGTTCGGGTACTTCCTTCCACGAGGAGAAAAGAAGAACCATTCATTATCTGATTGAATGACGGATTTAGCTGTTACATGTGAAGAAGGATTGATCAATTAATAGAACAACTATGTAGGTATGAGTTACTACTCACAGAGTAACTAATTATAAAAGTCAAATGAATAAGGATAATGTGATGCTTCTCATCATTTCCAAGCACCTTATTAAAAAAAAATTAAAAATGAATGAACTATTTAACTACCGTAAAATCCTATATTTTACAGTGTATGGTGATCACCATACTAATACGCTTAGCTTTGCATATCCTAACCATCGATACATCACGACATATTAAGAATTTAAAATTTTCCATCAATTGTATTCAGTAGAAAAAGGATGTTGCAATAGTGAAACCATGGCAGCTGAATGGTTCACACTGTATATACTATTTAAGAGACACAATGGGGAAGACTAGCAATATAGTCAAACAAGAAATCTATTTAGTTTAGATTTCTAACCCTTATAACATGACTTCATTTAGAAGCACTCTTATTGCTTTTTTTGTCAAAACAAGGAGATTCTTCACTTTGCAAATGATATCAATCAACCTAAGATTCGATAAAGTTGATACACAGGAAGAATCTTATTAACCGACAATCCAAGAGGAGGTTATTCCTTTCTTTTTCTTCTCTGTGTGGACATACTTTCCTATTTGTTTCATTAGGAATTCATTTACCTTTTAGAAAGATTTTAAAAAAAGAATTTTTGACCATCACTTTCTCTGTTTTAAGGTACAAAATAAGGGGTGAAAAAGAATCTATTATGAATATACTGTGAAAACAATCACATTACAACAACGAAGGAAGTGACCCGATGAAAGAGAAACAAAACAAATGTAACATCAAAATTAGGAAAAAAAATCCAATATTAGTGAAGTTACTTCAAACTTCAAACTTATTGAACAAAATCTCGAAAAACATATAACTACCAGATTAACAAGTTTATGATTCACTCATACCCTTTTACTTGATATCATATGTTTCAAATTGGGCTACTGCCATCACAATATATACTTATACACGTACGTACATACATACATACATACGCACACCACTATTTGGTAGCATTGATACCAATATCCCTATCACTATTGTAAATAACTAAGCATTCAATCAACTGCACCATTTAACGTTTTGATAGAATGGGTGTCAACAGCTAATATTAGATCACGTAAAAAAATCTAATTTTACGGAGGTACCATGGATTCACTAGGACGAATAATTTGAATGACGGTGTTCAAAACCAACTTCCCTCTATGTCAACTTACCTAACTCTAGCACAAGTACCGAATAACTGCGACCAGTGTTCTAAACTACTTGCATATATATAAACTTGACCTAACCCAACACAGAGTGCGAGGTAACTCCGTTCATCAAGGCTCCTCCACCACCATCATAATAATATATACATACATATATAGCACATACAAATCATGTTAATATGAAGAGAGAAAAAAAAGAAAGAGAAAAAGTACCTGGTAAATCCCAAGGTTCATGTTTCCAAATTTCAACTTCAGAAATAACTTCAACACACTTATCAGAGCCCTCAAGTTTCTTCTTCAAGTAATATGATATCAATTCTTCATCAGTTGGAGAAAACCTGAAACCAGGAAACATTGAAGACGCAGTCGCTATTGAAATTTCCGTATTAGCATTATTTCTGGGTGTTGTCTCATTTCTTGAAGAAGACGATACATGCTCATTTTCCATAATTTTAAACTCAATACAATTTACAAAAAGAAAAACTGAAAATTTCAAGGCGCCGCCTTTCTTCTTCTTTTTTTCCCTCGTTTTGTACTAATAATAAAAAAAGGGTGTTGGAATCTCTGAAGAAAAAGAAGAGAATCAATGAAAAAGGAAGCAAACGGTGCCTTCCTTCAACGTTAATTTGTACTACATGCTCTGTTTTGAGAGGTCACGGGAAATTCACGTGCCGATGGACACGTGTCGCTGTTAGGTTACAGGAAGTTGCGGGATGGGTTTCATGTTATGACCTTAAACATATCACGTAAAAATATAAAATTAAAATAAGAAAAAATCATTCTAATTAAAATAAAAAATAAAAGAAAAAGTTATTATTCTTTAAATAGGAAAAGTATCATATATTTATATATATATATTTGGATGTTTACAGTATTCCCAGAAAAAAAAATATGAGGTTAGATTTTTTGTCTTTTTTTTCTATCTTGGCTATATTTTCATGCGCTGTACTTTGTACTTTAGTCAATTTGGAGTTTACGCAAATGCTATATGTACTTTTAAAAGCTAAAGTTTGAAAAGAGAACTGTTGATAAAATGCAATTTTGAACTATTATTTCAAAATTTATCTTTAAGTTGAAATACATAACTTGTTTGCAAATACTTGTAAGAATACCAGCATACGGAAACTAATGGAAATCGTTATTTGAATCCCTTCAAATAACCATTCATGGATGATGGACCCTTTTAACAAGAAAAAATATTTCAATTTAACATATGGTCAGCGTATGAAATGATTTTAAAATTATGAAATTTACATCTTAAAAAGACTTACTTGTAAATATGTATATTTGATGATTTGATATTGTAATGAAAAGTGTAATAGGAAAAACATACATTGATTTTCACAAATCCATCAACTATACCGTCAAACATCTTTGTAGTTCATCTTTTGTAATTTTCTCCGTATCTCAATTTATGTAACACAATTTAAGTTTTAAGATTTGAACAAGTGTATTTTTAATTATAAATTCATATATATTTTAAATATTTTGAATTATTGATTATTATAATTTATATATTTTTTACGTAGTTTATATATATATCAATTTTATTTTAAAAAATTTAAAGATTTTATAAGTAAATCTCCGATCAAACTTAAATTACTTGACCATCAAAAATTGAAATGTATCACATGAAAAAAATCGTACAAATGGAGTTGTCATGCTCTCCCGGGGCGTAAATACATGGTGGTCACGGTGTCCAATTGGACACCTTTGTCGAAAAAAATAACGTACATCAAGTAAAATTATACATAAAGTAATAAAATAATATATTTTGAACAGCTTTAACCCGATAGATAGTTATAGCCCAGTAACTTTAGATTTCTTAAATGTGCTTCAAACCGAGTTAGTTGTGCAATTTCAATCCAGATAGGTTCTTCTCAAGTGATGATACAGAAGCGTTTGATATAATAGGGAATAAAGAGATTAAGATGATGCCTTTTGGTGTAGGAAGAAGAGTATGTCCAGGCTATCTCTTAGCTTTGCTCCATTTAGAGTACTTTGTGGCTAATTTTGTCTGGCATTTTGAGTGGAAGCCTGTGGATGGAAACAATGTTGATCTATCTGAGAAGCTAGAATTCATCGTTATCCATTGTGTCCTCACATTCATCCCAGAGTAAACAAACTTGAATGAGCTACCTGCCTAATGTTGTTTGTTTTTCTTTCTCATCAAGTTGTTGATGTTTAGATGTGTGTTGCATCTCTCTATTGCACAAACATGTTGATGTATGTTAAATTCTAAATTCGAGTGTTTAAGTAAAACTCATGCTAACATAATCAAAGAATGAAAGATTTGAATATGCATTAGTATCCTAAATAAATGTATCTAACCATCAAATAGACCAATAATATGTGTAGCAATTTCAAATTGACAGGAAAAACAGCAAAAACAAATAGGGATATTTAGTAATCCAAAATTCTTGGCCAGCCGTCGGTGAAACTCTTAACTACAAAATTACACAATAAAGTAAAAGTGAAGAAAAAAGAAGAAATTATTGGACAAGATAATATTTTATTAAGCTGATGTGTTTGTTGTCGGAGGAAGATTATTTTTACCATATATAGGGACAAGATAATATATTACTACTTATTAAGATTGAGGGATGATAACAATTTTTGAAATCAAATCGATATATAAATATATTTATTATCTAAATCATGATTAAAAATTTACTTAGATCAATCAAATTTTAATTATTAAATTCAACATATGTCATGTAAAACTTGGAGAAAATAGAGAGGAGCGGGATGCGTATTATAAGATAGGATAAAGATATACATATGATTTATCAGTTTTTTATTCTTCTTTTTCTGCAACGACAGTTCAAGTGTTCCTTTCCTAAACATAAAATATTGTAAATGGAGCTATTATTGTCTCTTATGTTTTGTGCGTGAAACACAAGCAAAATCACTACTCTCCACAAGCACTAAAATCTTTTTTTCCACTATTAATGCACTTGTACAACAATTTGGTGGAAAATTAAGTAGTGCAGATCATACGAAGTTGGAAAATAATGGAGTTATGGCTCATCATCCTCATCCTCAGCCTCATAATCACTTTGTGTATTACTTTCAAATCCAATAAACAGAAGAAATTTCCCCCAGGACCCTTTGCATTTTCTGTGATTACCGGCTTACTACGCGCTAATGCTGATATAGAACTCATTCTCAGGGACCTCAAGACTAAATATGGTCCTATTTTCAACTTAAGAATTGGAATTGGATTTCGTCGTCCTTCCATATTTGTAGCTAGCCACTCATTAGCATATCAAACTTTAGTCCAACAAGGTGCTGTTTTCTCTGACCGCCCAAAGGCCGCTCAGACCAGTGTAAGCCTTCAAAGTTGCCGAATTAACATCACTTCCGCTCCCTATGGCCCCTCATGGCGCCTCCTCCGGCGAAACATGGTATCTGAAATCCTACACCCTTCTCGCATCAAGCCCTATTCTAAGGTCCGATCACGGGTACTCACTATCCTTATTCAACAGCTTCATTCTGATTCTGCAGCAACAGAAGGGATCAGGTTGATTGATCATTTTCATTATGCTATGTTCTATCTACTTGTCTTGATGTGCTTCGGTGAAAACATTGACGAGGCTCAAGTCAAACGGATCAACGATGTACAACGAAGATGGATTCAAAGTGCGGGTCGATTCATCAATCTCAGCTTCTTCCCAAGATCACTTCAGAAGATCATACACAGGAAGCAATGGAAGGAGCTTATCCAACTAATACAAGAGCAAGAGTGTGTCTTTATGCCACTGATTGAGGCTCGAATGAAAGCAAAAACTGAGGAAGATGTGGTGGCTTATGCAGATACATTGCTGAATTTGGAATTCCCTGAGAAAAAGAGGAAGTTTAATCAGGGAGAGATTGTTAGCCTCTGCAGTGAGTTCCTCACCGCTGGCACTGATACTACCGCCACCTCGTTGCAATGGATTATGGCTAACTTGGTTAAAGACCCTTCTATTCAGGAAAAACTATACCAAGAGATATCTGAGATAGTGAGCAGAGAGAATTTGAAGCCGGATGGATTGAAAGAGGAAGATCTAGAGAAAATGCCTTACCTAAAAGCAGTGATCTTGGAAGGTCTAAGGCGGCATCCACCAGGTCACTTCCTGCAGCCACACACGGTGACGGAGGAAGTGGAACTCAACGGTTATGTCATCCCTAAGGGTGTAGCTGTCAATTTCATGGTTGCAGATATGGGTTTGGATCCACAAGTATGGGAGAATCCCTTGGATTTCAATCCAGATAGGTTCTTATCAGTGGGCGGTGAAGTGTTTGATATAACAGGCGTTAGAGAGATCAAGATGATGCCTTTTGGTGCAGGGAGAAGAGTATGTCCAGGCTATGGCTTGGCTATGCTCCATTTAGAGCACATTGTGGCTAATTTGATCTGGCATTTTGAGTGGAAGGCTGTGGATGGAAACAATGTTGATCTATCTGAGAAGCTGGAATTCACCGTTGTGATGAAGAATCCATTGTGTGCTCGCATCCGTCCCAGAGTAAACCAACCATCTTGAATAATGTTGTATATTTGTTTGTTATTCTTCTCTTTTGAAGTTGTTGATGTTTCTTCAATATAAAATAAATGAACATGAAGGGAACTCAAAGTACTTCAATGTTCAACTGTTTATAAGATGGTCATTTGGATGTGCTTTATGCAAGAAAAGATTCAGTAACCAGCTTAAGCACATGGAAGACATTCCCTTAACCTGATGATTGAGTGTTCAGAAAAGATCACTAAAAAAATCTCTCCAATGACAGATTACACCTACATTAAAATAGACTTTCGTAAAGCTTTGAATCCACTTAATGATTCTCCAAATGGATATCACTTAAAGGAAATTTCTCAATAAGAATTTGACATTTGCTTCAACCTGTGGAATTATTCCACTTGAGTACTCAACTCATTGTTTACCTCGAATTGACTGGAAATGTAGTAGGCTAAGCATAACAGAAGTGGGAACAGTGAAGCACGTAACATAAGAATACACAAAAGATTGATACTAGGGGAGTCACTAGAGGTACAGAAATGAAGAATCTGAAAAGTCATATATAGTATTGAATAGAGCAAACGTTTATTCAGTCCTTAGACAACATTAGCAAAATTTTGAAATGTTTTGTCTCATCCAACAGCCAAAACTCAAAATTCTGTTGACATTCCTGAATTATCAGATATTTTAGCTTTTCATTCAGACAAAGAACAACATATTTATGTCCATGTAGTTATGTGAAAGAAGCATCAGGCTGGAGAAGCATGCCATTTATGATGGATTCTTGAGATTGGCATTCTGGCATTCATTCGAGTAGCTCTCTGCAAGACAGTGCAATAATCTCTGGTGTTCCTTCAAGTTTCTCCTTGCAAGATGGCAAAGCCCTCACCATCACTTTGTTAGGATCACTGGCAGAAAATTTCTGTTGGCTACAGTTGTTGGTTGGACCAGAAAAGCCTTGAGAGGCTGTAATTCTTGAAGCAGAAATGATACGATCACAAAGATTCTTGATCATTTTATATCTCTCCGTCTCATCCGCATGATCCTTCTTCCAAGCTTGAGAAGAGAATTCTGGTGTTCCTCCATTGTTAAGTAAGTTTGAAATTCCTCTATATATGGTGTTCACGTTTTCTTTCTCTCCCACGCAGAACTCCCACTCTATGCCATCTGAAGTTTCCTTTTCTAAGGAAGTGCTTTGCACTGGGAATTTCTCTGCGATGGACCTCCTCCCTTTATTTTTATCAGAAACCAACAATCTATTCGGATCATTTTGTAGAGCAGTGGACCATTGATGGCTCTTGCTATTGTCACCCATGTTTAGTTCAATTGAATGAAGATCACTATCAGTTGAATCGTCTTCTTCTCCATCCTCTTCTTTATCGAGTATTTCTACATCTGCCTTCTCTTTATCTCGGTAATGGTGTGTGCTTGGAAGCGTTCCTCTAAATTGTCTCTCAAGCTCATTGATTGTTTCATAATTCAGCGAATCACAGCCTTGTTCTTGGCCCTTTTTGGATCTCAAATATGCTTCAAGTTCATTCCTTAACTTATCCACAACTGTATTTTTCTCCTCAAATTGATATTTGGCTTCTGATAGCTTCATTTGAACTCTTTCCTCCCGCATGACATCAGCTAGTTGAAGTACTTTCTGTTCCATTTCCACCTCTTCCCGGATTTGAGCAGATTGTCTCTTCAATTCTTCCATCTCAGCTCTATCTTCTCCAAGACCTCTAGCTAATTCATCACACACTTGCTCCAATATCTCTCGGTCCCTTTTCTCGCCTTCAAGTTCTTTGACTGCCTTTGAAAGAGATGCCTTTAAATCCGCCAGTTCTCTACCTAGCTTCTTATTTAATCTCTCAGTTTGCTTCCTCAGTTTCTTCTCAGTCTTGAACTCCCTGGCTACGGATGTAATGGCAGTATGAATCTTGTCTTGCTCTTTTACCTTCCAGGCCATCTTTTCTTCTTCAAACTTCTTCAAGAGGACATCAACTTCACTGTGGTTATGTCTGTGTTCTTGTTTCAATTTAGACACCTCATCACACAACCGGTCAAGCTCTGTATTTATAGCTGAGAAAAGGGATGAACATGTAGATTTCTGATCTTTAAGATTCCAGACATGACTCAGAACTTTCAGCAGCTCTTTACATGTGTCGAGGCCATGACACACATCCTTCAAATGATGCCTACTTAGAGTCTGTTCATGAGTTTTTCTATCAAGCTGCATATTCATCCTTGTATTAACCATATAATTCAATGTAGAGTAGCTAACTCAAAGTAGCAGCAGCTAACAAAAGTAATACATTCTGAGATCTTACAAGAAAAACTTCCATAAAAACAAAAATTTCAAACATACATCAATTCAGTTTTTGGATATTAACATATAACCTGTAGCCTGTCGGCTTTGATAGAACCTAAACTAGAACCATCAACCAAGTGACATGTTTGTTCCTTTGTTCATAATTTCTGTCCATTCAACTTTGGAAGAGGCCAAAGGGCCCGTCAAAACGCCACTAAGAAGAGAAACCAAAGTGGAAACTTGGATAGGTTCAACAACTACTTTGCCTCAATTTCAAGCTAGTTAAGTGAATCTTCACTAATCACCCCTAATTTTTAACAAAATGGCCTCAGAACCCTGAGATCTCACGTTCAAATTTCAGTGGAGACAAAAAAATATTACGCACTTTCTTCTCATGTGTCCGAGCTTTAGTGGACAGGTTAAGTTAGCAGATACAAAATTAGTAGAACACAAACTAACCCAACACCAAAGTTATTTTTTTTAACCAAAAAAAACTTTAAAGAACAGTTCCTCCAACTAAAAAATGGATAAACTGTGACAGCAGCATACCTCTATCGAGTAACCATTTTGGTTAGAGAGATCAGCCTTGGTAGATTTTCTTCTTCTATGACTACCCACTTTGGATCGCTCCATTCTCTGCAAAATTCAAGAACCAAAATACCTCAATATAAAATTTTGAAAACACATAAAATATGATGAACTTAAAAGCTACAAACTTTTCCAAGAAAACGACCAAACAAAAACCAATTTTTCCCTTAAACCCACCTCAGAAACAGGGTCATGAATTTGCAGAGCTGCTGAACCCAATTTTGAAACTCTTTCCTTCCAACCCATTTCCTCCAAATCCTTCAGTTTAGTTTCCCATAGAGTTGAAGCCAGTTTTCTTGCCGAAACCGACAAGTCATCAGAGCCCTCTGTTTGCATATACTTATCATTATGCAAATAAGTTGATCTTGATGAACTCATTTTCCCCTGTTCACTACTTCACAAAAAGAGGGAACAAGAGAAGTGGGAAATAGCCCTTTAGGCTTTAGTGTATTTCAATGATACTAGAATGAATGATTGGCATGCAAATCAGAGTGCTTATGGGGAAAAGGGGCTAAATACTTTCATAACACAAATTATTTGGTATGCACCTACTTGTTTCAAGTATATACAAAAGTTTAAAAAATCACGATCATACACGTAGCCTAATGATTAATAAAGTGAAACCACACTCCCGAGTTACTTAATAGTAGCAATGTAAATGAATTTAAGCATTTACTAGCTAACCATTTGTTTCTATCCAGCATATTGTTGCTTGAGCAGATAGTAATATTGAATGCAATTGTAGCCGTTGCTGAAGGCTTAAATTGGCAGGGATTTTGTAACGAAGGGCCCCCATTTAACGGCTTAAAGTATTTTGCATATTTGTAGAAAAAAAAAACAATTTTCTGTAATTCGTGTGGCCCTCCACATGGCCGTAGTGATCCTCTGTTAGTATCAAACAGTATCATCGTTAAAAAATTATTTCTAAATCAAAAACTATTCAAAATAAGTTAATTTAAACAGATTTTTTTAGTTCGAGAGACAACAAGATTATAAAGGAAATATTTAAATGGTATACATTAGTCAATGTGGTTTAATCGTCACACTAAACAAGAGAGCCGTCAATATTTTTTCGATTTCAATTGAAGGTTATTTTTGTAATTAGGCGGCTATCTCACAAAAAAAAAAAGCCTTTCAGAGAGAAGAATTTTTGTTGTTCTAAGTTACTGCTATTTATTTTTTTAAAATCTTTCTTCAATTCCAAGAATCGATTGTAATCGAAATATTACTTGTCCATTGTCATTGTTGAACACAACTTTACTAGTTATGTTATCAAATGGAATTTAATTTCTTTTACTTGAGAGTATTCATCTATTGTTTATGTTCACTTTGATGGTATTTCGTAATTGATTATTAATTGATCTTTGTCAAATGTCTATCTTAAATTCAATCTTTATTTTTAATTCTTCATTTTCCATATTTAAATTTGTATCATTGTTTATGATAACACATTAATCTCATATATCATGCTTTAACTAATAAACATAAAACTGAAAATCTTGGAATGCATAAATGAAAGAAAAATAAATACTTCAGTAGCTTGATTATAATTTATACATGAAATTTTCAAAAGAAAATAATGTCTCTACTTAGAGAAATAGTCCTCAGTCCGTCCCTTGAATCCAATTTGTCCAAAAGTCAGGCACAGGAACAACCCCAAGTGCCAGCACACCAACCATAGCCTGTAATATGATTATTCCATTTCAATATGTTTTGACAAATGACAGTGTAAAGTTTAAATTAAAGAGTTAAAAGACGTAAAAATGTACCAGAATTGCGAAGTGAGAGCAGGTCCAGTGGGGAAATGAGAGAGTTCAGTGCCAATGCTTTCAAAGAAAAGACCAGTAAGACTCTTTCCATTGATTGCTGGAACACTTGAAGGAGCCAACCATCCAATCAAACCAAATCCAATCACATTCAAGTCTCTTCTTAGCCAGTCCCTCTGGAAACTGAATTTCATAAAAATAATCATCAAAACTATAGGTGGAAAATAATATGGAAATATTTATAAACCATTGTATTAATTTTTAATTTAGTAATTTACCATGTAACTCTGCCTCCTGAAGCTTTTGCTACCCTCAAAGGGTTTCTTGCTGTCACTGGTGATCTCATGAAGTCTATCAACACAAAATATATAATAGATTTTATTATTCAAAACAATAATAATAGCACATTATAGTCTATAAATTGTCTATGTACGCGATTCTGATTTAGTCAGGGCGGAATTCAGATAAGAAAAAAAAGGTGTATACAAAAGTCGAATTCTTTTCGAAGAATCAATTGTTCTAAATCAACCTAACATGACGGTGTAAGTGTACCAAAGAACTTAAAACTCATTTGCAAATGCATTTAGAGAAAATTATGATGGGCATACCTGAGGAAAGGCTAGTCTTCTTTGCAGAAGAAAATCCAGAAAGAGATGAGTTAGCTAAGCCTACAACACTGGACATTGTTGCTGCCATTCTTGTTTTCTTCTTCTCTGAATAGTGTTGTGTTAGTGTTAGGGGGGTTCACTAGGAATAATAAAGAGTGTATACAAATAATTGATTATTTCTGTGGACAATATTCATATTTGGGAAATGTGTGGTGACAAGTAGGATTGTCTCTTTCATAAAAATCATAGATATGTTGTTGATCAATCCCTTATTGACATGTGGAATTTTATAGATAGACTGGTTTCTGTTTTGGATAATATGTTGGAACTAGCTAATCTATGTGGAATTCAATTATCAATTTGGGCATCTATTTTGATTTTGTAAACAAAGAAATACATGAATGTAGTACCTCAGCAGGTGAATCCAGATATTAAATTATATATTTTAAAATTCATAACATTGAACTTATTATATATTTCAAATTATACATTCATGTTCCTTATTTATCACAATTTTAGTAAATTTTTACGCACAAATTTTTATATGAGATGTATTTAGTCATGTATGATACAAACATCTTTAAACTATTTTGACTATTTGATAAGATGATCATCGATTTTGTACATATTATCTCTCTTTTGTTTCTAATAATGTTAATACTAACTTTATAACGGGAAATTGTGTTTCCTTCATGTTTACATCACTTTAAAAAATTTTATTTGATAAAATTTAAAACTTGAACAATAATAGTAGCAATATAATTTATAATTATATAAGCTGTGGGCACCCAAAACCTAAAACTTCCATTATAGATCACAACGAACAAAAGTTTGTACCTATAGAAAACTAAGCACTGATAACATACACTGGGTGCAGGCTGCTCCTTATTGAACATTCATTTGTTTTTATACTTCATAATTAATTAAAAATACTACTCCAATATTTATATCAATCAATTGTTAATTCTTTAGTACTAAACCGAACTATGGATTAATAACCATACAAGTACAACTGTTGAAAAGACTGTTCACATGATTCTTGATTTAACGCTGTAAAGAACAAAATTGGAATGTCCAGATCATAGATAAAAGACACTATATATCAAAGAGGTTCAACTCCAAAACCTAATGCACTGAAACAAAATATATCTATACAAGGCGGGTCTCACACAGACGCCATAAACACAAAGAACTCCCTATACACTGACCATTTGATCCTCTTTTTTAGCCCTGGGTGAAAGGATGTAATGAAATTCCATCAGATGATTTAGAAGAGTTCCTCCTTGAATTATGAATGATGTGCATTCAACAGTGCCCGGTATACCATGTCTATGAATTGGTCGTCCTGTTATGCAAATAAAAATCAGATTAGATGCACGAAGAGACCAGCAGATAACTTATCTAATCTAGGCTTGTAATTGGAACAATATGTACAAGAACAAGTTAAATTGGCCCAAAAAAAACAGAAACAAAAGCATTACCATTGACTCTATCAAGAGTAGACAAGTCAATAACCCGTGTACTTACAGCATCACTATAACTCTTTAACTACTAGAGGAATCCCTCACTAGTTTCACAACAGCTGAATTCAGAACCTTTTCATTGTTCTTGAATCTCAATTTCTCTAGAGGTCCATGGTAGGTATTGTTATGTGTGGTTGTATTTTACAGCTGAGGTTTTATCTATCTCCTGCAAAATTATGTGGTTTTGATAGAGTGCCAAGAAGATAATTTGGCGTTCTTTATGCAGGCAAAAAAACAAATTATTTCCACTTTCGAATTGTAGAGCAATTAGAAAACTTTTGCTCATTCCATTATATTGCTCTTATATTTTGGTTATGCCAGAAAGCACATAGATGATCCTTTTTTTTCTTTTTTGGATAAAGTGTTGTCATCCATTGCAAAGTTTCACATCAGTACCTACAAAGTGCCGACGTGAGGTATGTATAGCCTCGGTTTTGGGGTGTGGTTCTCTCGAAGGTTATAACAATGGAATTAGAGCCACCCACCGGCCATCGTGCCTTGGATGGTGACGCAAGGAAGATGGATGCTGAGCGTGGTGGTTTGTTATGGTCCATTGCAGAGTTCCACATCGGTACTACAAAGTGCAGATGTGGGGTATTTATAGCCTCGGTTTTCCCACTTTAATAGCTAACTTTTGGGAAGCAGTTGTCCCTGTGTTATAACATAAAGACAAGAAAATAGATGATCCTTTTCTCTTTTCTTTTCTAAACCCCGAGGGCACAAAAGATGACCTTTCGTAATCAGCCTTTATGAAATATACTTGGCATCCAATTATATTGATTCCATTTTTGACACTATTATGTGTTAAAAATATTACCCATCCTTCCTCCTTCCCGCTTGGTATAGTTAAGGACCAAAGACCATATCATGGTGAAGCGTAGCGCCATGCCACGCCAGTAATATTTTATTTTACCAACCTCCAAGTGAATCATTTTTGCCCTAGTACATAAAACGTAGTTGACCAACGATTTCATGCAGGAAAAAGTTTTCAGTCATACAGGTTAAGTTCATGTAGTAACATGCCTTAATAGCACTTGAATTGAGAGTTGACCCATTTTAGGCAAAAATTAACCTATTATTAGTTAAATACACACATGCTTTAACACTACCAATAAATAAGACCATAAAATAGGGGAGTATGATGAGGAATTCACAAAAAAATATTCATATAATAAGGAAAATACTGAAAGGGGAAACAGGAGTTTTTCACGCTTTTTCGCCTTTGATAACACTCCCTAGGAAGCTGAAATTTCTAGCCAACACGATCCCCTCCAATCTTTACTTTTCGTTCTTCTTGTTGAAGCTCTGAGGATAAACTTTTAACACTTATTTTCTAACTTACTTCTACTCATCATTAATCCCTTATTCTTTCTTTATTTTTGATGACAAGGGAAACCCGCAGCCGCTACCCTTTGGGTGCGCACAGGGTAAACCCCCGCTCCTATGCAATAGCTCGCAAACGACGTAGGAGAGGGTAACCGACACTAGGCAAGCCTGGTGCGACGAGCTAGACCCAGAAAGTAAACCCTTTGCTTTCACCGGCAAGGGGCTTCGAACTTGAGACCTCCATCATGAAAGTCCCAAGCTCAAACTACTGGGCCACCCCGAAGGGTTCATCCCTTATTCTCAAGAGTGCTTCTCTATAGTATCAGGTTTTAGTACCCTCTAGCTTTGCCAATTAACATATTATCATCAATGAATGACACATACCATCAAAACCCATCTTGCACACTAGTGGTTACCCAATCCATACTTGAAGAACAGGGTCAAGGAAGATCCCTAGAGTAAGCTCACGGTTATGGTAAATTCCATGATTCTCACACGTGTGACGGTCATGGTATACATATCCCTTTTTTCTATGAATAATCAATTACTTATTACTTCTAAGAAATAAGAAAGCAAAACAGTCAAGTGTTATATTTGGTGTAGTTTCCAATATGTTAATCAAATATCCAATGCAAGAGCAACCAGATAGTAATCAGGTTCACTGATGCACCATATATATGCAAAAGGTGTAGATTCAGATATCCTAGACTGTAAATGTCGTCAGGCTTCTCAGGTGGAATGGCATCCAAACATGACTCCAGATGAAACCTCAAGTCCTTAAGCTATTACTGCGTATTCCTACTCACCTTATGTGGATTGTTCCCTACATTGCTATGCAAGTTAGAACAGTTGTTTCCCTTCAATATACCCTCTCAGCAGAGAGTTCATACCTTGTTGTATCAATGTCTCATTACAATGCTAAAAGAAAATAACTGCATATAACTAAAAGCTTAATGTTTTCAAGAATGTTTAGCAAACCAAGGTAACTCAGGAATCTAGGAAAACATACCTGAACAAGCATTACAAGTGCTTCCCGCACTTTATCTCTGTTAACAACAGGAATATTGTTTGGGATAGAAGAAGAAGTAGGAGTGAGAGAAGGAGGAGGAGTGGGCGGAGGAAATGGTTGAAGTAAAGGAGCTCCATAAGGGCGCTGGAGATTTCCAAGTGGAAGAAGTGGAGGAGCAGTAGGCACTGATGAAGAAATGGGAGGCATCAGCGGAGAGGAGGCAGGTGGAGGACCAAAAAAAGATGACGGCTTCACCAGATTTGAAGACCATTTAGCACTGACATCTGGTTCAGGTGCATCATGGAGGGGCCTCAAAAGGGAAGAAGCTGAAAGAGGAGGAGATGGAAGCAGGACTGGTGCTGAAGACGAAGGAACAGAAGCAGGAGGACGAGGAGGAGGTAGGGTAGCTGGAGATGTGTGGTATAGCTGCCCTTGAACTGCAGTATTAGAAGCATTTCCAATTGTCAATGCATTCTGCGAAAGAAAAGCATAAATTTAGTCAAGATGAGACAACATAGACAAAAAAGATAAATTCCAGCAATTTTTTTCTTTCAAGAAGTTGTTAATATTTACTTCATGTTTTTCCCTTACTAACATAAATTAATCTGCTAGTTTTTTAATTAATGTTGTTAAAGAAATTCCTGCCAACAGAGTAACCTTGATTCATGGCCGGAATCGCCGTCTCGGTACTCCTCGAGACTTTATGCAAATAATTTAGACAGTGTTCTACCCTTGTATATTAGGGTCAAATAACTGGTAATTTTGAACTGCACAAGAGAGTCACGTAGTCCACTAACATATTGAATGCATATCAGACAAACACCACAATATTAAGGAAACTTGTTCTATACAAACGTAAGGATCTGAACACAAATGCCTAGCAAGGGTAAATAAAAAAATTGAAAAAGCACTGCACACGAAAAAGATATTCTCTCAGTAAGATCTCTTGCACAACAGACACAGTATATTAAAAGGAAGAGCAAAGAGGAAGGGAGAAAAAGGCATACACTGAAGAAGTTCACAAAGGAATTGTCCTCAGGGAGATGTGGAGCATTTGATGCAGTAGACGATGAAGGCTCCAGAGGACCATCAATTACAGCCATGGTTGGAACTGCTTCCAGCTCTTCAAATTCACTGTAGTAAAATTGCATATTACCAAAAGCTCCTTTCAGAAACCAATTGACAGCAACTGGCAGAAGTCAGGTTATGGATAAAGAGATTATTCCAGAAACAGTTTAACAATTAGTCTTATACCTTAAGACTGCCTGACTTGACAGATTTGTTACATCTAGTTACTTCAAAATGTACAAGAGGGCTTTATTTTAATGTAATACCCAGAATTGTGTATGATTGGAAAATGCCATGCACTCGAAGTATTCATAGAACTCATTCTACTACTCCACAAGATTGAAATAGTTTCTAATATACACCAAAGGGCATGGCCTTGTGGTCAATGAAGTGGGTTGAGAACCATGAGGTCTCCGGTTCAAACCCTAGCAGAGACAAAAAAACACTTGGTGATTTCTTCCCATCTGTCCTATCCTTGTAGAGGTGGCAGGTATCCCATGGAATTAGTCATGAGGTGAGCGAGCTGGCCCAGACACCATGTGTAACAAAAAAAAATAGCATCTAATATCTTGTGACCAGATCCCTTCATATGGATGACATCAACAATTATCTATTATGCACCATTTCAGTAAGATTTCACTAAGGGCAATGAAATACAACAATATATACAAAGGTCAATAGATCTATTACACATACTTACAAAAATTTTAAAGCCATTAACACCCTAACTTTAATCCTTTTTCTGTATTTGGGATTTGTGGCTTTTGTGTGTGTGTTTGGGGGGGGG
>NC_028642.1:56695434-56709063 GCF_001406875.1 Solanum pennellii
GGGGGGGGGGGGGGTATCTAAATTTCAGTTAGCATAAATTATATACCTCTTTGTCAATGGAACTTTTGACTTGGTAGGCACCTTGGAATATGCACCGAGTATCCTGAAAACCAGTAAACACTAAATTGATTGACAAGTTTAAAAGTTGATCAACAAAGAGAAAACATCGAAGATATGTTTGTATTCAGTGTGGTAGAAAGGTACTCCTTTGATCCCTTTGTTTCTCATTAAGCTGGCCGAACAATTCCCTAAACTAGGATCTGTTGGAAGTGCTGATTTGCATCAGTAGGCACCAACCGTCTGAATTCTCACTTCCACAATCTTCATTAATAAATCAATAAATATTACGTACTACAGTTCCTTCAGAGAATCAAGTAGGGCTCTAAAATATTTTAAAACTAATTTCCTGAAACTAAGCTAGGCCTAGTAGACACTAGCTTATACACCAGATTGTTTATAAGTTCGCAAAAACTGTGTTTCCACTATATCTAAAAATCATCAACTAACAAATATTCAAACATATGTATTCCCCAAATCAAATAAACAAAGGAGAACCTGCACTGAGCAAGTTCAAATTGGAGAAATATGATAACTTATGAACCCCATCGAATCACAATGAAGTATAAGTACCAGAAATAAAGTACTCTTCAAGATCTCAAAGGCATGACCAACTGAATCCGACAAATTTAACTGCTTTGTTTTCTAGAATTAACACCCTACATGGAACCAAAAAGTTTACCCATGCCAAAACAGGAAAGAGAAGGGGAGGAAAGGAATCATTTCTGGAGAGAGAAACTGTGAAAGATTACCTGTCAAAGAGATTTGCAACTTCTTCACATTCACGCTGATTATAAAACCATATCCCATTAACTTCTTGGGAAGCATTTCGATACAACAAATATGGAAGCTGGATCTCATATTCAAAATCTCCCAACAGATCCTCCACCAAATTATCTGCTCACCAGAATAAACACTTTTTAAGGCACAGTAATTGATCAAATGTACTCACACAGAAGGAAAACTCACAAACTCCCTATTGCAACTTTCAGTAAATATGGCAATTCATATGACAAGCTTTAAACATCAAATTTACTAAGATACATGCACCATTTCTGTTAAGTTTTTTATTTGTTATTTTTAGACGTGTACCCCCACGATATCTTTTCATAACAGGAAGTTCTTTGAATTTGGAACAGGAAAATGTAAAAAGGATATTTGTTTTCTTTCTTTTTAAATAAATCAGAATGAGTACTCAATCTCGTGCAGTCCTCGTTTATTAAATGATAATTGCATTGAGAAGTAACTTCCAGTTGCCAAATTATACTATTCAGACAGGGTTTTAGAAATTTTAAACTAATTGATCAACATGCAGGCCAGAAATTTTATTTAGAATATGAGTGACTTCAGGTATCCAATTTTATTAAAAGAGAACTTCTTTTCCTGCTATTGGTGCGAGCGGTAAGAAGTTTTGGTCTTAAATCAATCCAGGGCATCATTTAATTCTTGTAACACGACTAAGCATACCACACGACCAGACAAGGTACTCCTGTGCCTCATAGAAGGCATCTGTCTTTCAAGTTCTAAGATGGCTCCTCTTATTCAATGGTAGTCCAACTGCATTCTTCTCTGCTTTTTATTTGATTTCCATTTTGTGGATCTATGCTGACAGCCATTAAAATAAGGGAAATGCTAACCTTCATATTAGAAGTTTAGAACTTCACATCTGAGTAAAACAAGAGATTGATCCAAATGCTAAGGCTGATTTTATGGGTGTATCTACCCTGGTACTTATTGTTAAAGGATTCTTAACAAAAAAGGAAAGTTACATTGTTGTAATGCATAAAGGTTATAAACCTGATGAATAGTATTGCTTGAGGTCTCCACATCAAATAGTCAATCATGTATATGCTTCAATTTTATGAACATTTTTCAGCAGCAAAAAGGTAAGGTTACATTCAAATCCGTTGAACATAAAAGCAAGCCAAGAGATATTGTGTTTATAGTCTTTATTTGAAAGCAGATGAACTGACCTGTATTTCGGCGGTTCATAACAATAAACTGAAACCGAGGTTGAGAACTCCTGTAAGACCCGCTAAAAAGTAATTATCACAAAAGAAAGAAGTACAGGGATCAAAATTAAAACTTAAAACATATATTCCAGTAAAGATGAGTTTTTTAAGTATTAAGGCCAGGTCACTGTTTTCATCAAATTCCAAGAACAAGTGAAGGAAGATACGCAAAAACATGAACCTCCTCCATGTTAGCTTCCCAAAGCTTATCTAACCACAAAGTCGGATAAAAGAAGAAGGTTATAATAAGTTAACAGACAGCATCAACATAGTTTTACTACGAGGGAACGATTAAGCCCAGACACAGATGAAGGAAGAGGGTTACAGGAACTAAAGCAGACTCCAACTATACATGGAGCTACTGTTTATAACATTTGGATTGCCAGGAATCAAAAGATTTTTCGAGGACAAAGTGTAAGTAGAGAGTTTATGATACAGCATGTGCAAAATATAATAAGGGAGAGATTACAGTTGTTTAGATACTCGAAATATGGTAGGAGGAGTGGATACTTGATCTATTCTTTATGTAATTAGGCTTTGCTTTGAGGCTCACTAGACTTAACAATCTGAAAAGAGGTTGAGTCTATGGGTGCTCTTTACTTGTACTTGAATTTGTTTTGGTGGTATGGTCAAATATTTCACGGATTACCCAAAAAAAAAACTAGAAACTGAGATTTAGTTGATTTGATTATATCAAAATTAAAAATTTTAAAAAGATCACCTCTTGACAACAAATAGAGATCCTTCGATATCCTTCCGACTCTGCACGACAATTCAATTACGAATTAGACTAACAATTACTATGTGAATACAAAAGTATGAACCACTAAAAAGAATAAAATCGGTAAGATTTGATACCCATTGACTGTTATCAATACTGAATTCGTACAAGGTAACATGAGCAGCAGTGATGAGGATTTCTTCAATGAAAGGATCAATTCTCTGAAGAACCGTCAAGTTTAGCAGCTTCGTGCTGTTCTGGTCCAGATTCGGCATCAATTTCCCGTTTTGCGACATTATTGCACCGAATCTGAGAACGGCAAGTTGCTGTAAGCTGAGACCCAACTTCGACTATCACAGAAACCCTAGAAATGCTCCAAATTGAAGGAAGCCCAGTTTCCTTTTTTTTGGCTCTATATATATCTGATGGGAGAGATGATGAACAGGGGATAGATACATCACACTTTAATTTAGTTTTCAAAAAAATAAAAAAAGTTTTTTTTTTCTTTTTTATGTAAATAAAATTATTTTTTATTAGTTTTACTTTGCAAATATTTACCGAAATTTATTACCTCTATTTCTTTTTAATTGTCACATTATAAATTACTAAGTTAAATTATATTAATCTGATATTTTTAAGATAAAAAATCTAGTTATTTAGAAACTATATAAAAAATACAATGATTCTTTTAATATGAAAAAATGCATCTTTATAATATTACACAATTTTTAACTCACAAAGAAAAAATTGTGACAAATAAAAATGAACAGAAAAAGTACTTTTTCCATTCACTTTTATTTGTTATTTATTTCTAAAAATATTTACCATGTTTAACTTAGCATTAATGAGTACCATTCTCCAATTTTTTTGAAAAACTAATACTTTCTCCGTCTAGTTTTAACTGTCATGTTGTATTTTTTTAAAGGTAAACTTAACTAATTTTAAAATTTAATTGGATTACACTAATTCAATATTTTAAATAAAAAATTTAGATATTCAAAAAGTATTATAAAATTACATTTTTTACATATCAATATGATGAAAAAATATATCGTAAAATGTTAGTCTAAATTCTTATCGTTTGACTCTAAAAAAAGAAAGAAAACTATGACAATAAAAAATAGACGGATGGATTATTAAACATCATTTAATAGGAATAATGTGGTAAATGTTCCCCATCAATAATTGTTTTTTTAATAGCGTGTCAAATTTTAACAGTTACAAGTAAAAGTAAAGTAGGAAATAATATGTATAGCAACGTTTTAAAGACGGGACGTGAAGCGAAACAGTTTATGCAGCACAGGGCGAGACATAAACCTCATGAAACGAGACATCAATCTTATAAATTTACGGGGCGTAGGTCTCATAAATATTCAATTTTATAATTTTATTACTAAGAAAATAAACAAAAGTTAAACTTTCAATCATTTTACAAGTAAAATTTACAGTAATAAATAACCTATAATATATATACATTACTAACCAATAATGAAAAAAAAATTAGAATTACTATTTGAAAAATATTATTATCTATGATAAAAAAAATATAATTTAAAGCAAAAAAGAACACCCAAATCCAAGTTTACAGGACTAGTGATTTTACGTTTTAAACTTACGCCCCAAATTTTAAAACTTACGCCCTATAAATTACATCCTCAATTTACGCCACAAGACTTGCCTAAAAATGTTATTGAAAACGCTGATTTCATGAGCAGACATACATTATTGGTTAATGAAAGTAAAAAATCAACTTTTAATTTCTTTAAAAAAAAAAATCGTTGCAGCAGTGTATATTAGTAAAGTTAGGAGTATATTTTTTGCTCCATTTAAAGATGTCAAAAATTTATTCTCAAATTAACATGAATTATAACGTGTAGATGAACTACAAAATACTTGGGTCATTTCATGTACTTAGAAATGTCCAAAAAAAATTATCCTCAAATTTTAAGCAAAAGCCTTGTTCTTGCCCAACTTATATGGCATTACTCGCATACACAAGCAGCAACAATAGTAATACAATCTCAGAGCCTGACTTAGAAACATTAGAATAATCCATATAAGATAGTACGTACTCTTCAGAAGACAACCGAACACAAAGCAAATGCTTATACTAGAAAAAAACACGACAGACTAATCCACACAGCTCTTTTCTCAGTTTCCTCATTCAGTTGCTTTTCCTTTGCGCCTGCTGCTACAGCTGGTTTCTATGAGGTAACAAACCATGGAATCCACATCATCGCCGAATATGCTATAAGCCTCAATCACTCGTGGATAGCTGAAACCCATCGATAGCATAACCTGGATGCAGTCGTTAAAGGCAGAATCTGGCGAACTCAGCTCTTGCCCAGCTTCCTGCCGTTTCTCACTTCCTGATGACCCTGTGATTCGATGTTGAAATTTCAAACCACCAAATTCACGGATCTTGTATCAATAGAAGGGAAAAATGTAAGATCACACTCACTAGTTCCTGAAGATGATGGTTCAGCACCGGATGTGGAAGATTCTCGACGACCAAGCTGTTGCCGGAACTTGTTATCATGCGCAATATACTCAGCCCTAGAAGCTTCAATCACCATCCGTTCCATCTCCTTTTCAGTGAGCTCAACATCTGAGTAGAAGCGTCCTTCAGCAAGAAGCGCCTGAAATTGGACCATTTAGCCAACTAAAATATCCACATGAAAGCCAAGTATACGGGGATCATTCAAATGAAATAGAACTTATAGGTACTTAACGTTATCAATCTGTTGGTCCTGTTGAGCTTTAATTGCAGCTTTTACATTATCCTTATCGACGTTTTTCTGCAAGAAAATAAAAACATATATACATGAAACTAATTGATAGGTTGGTGAAGAAAGAACATTATCATATTTCACAGACTACTGAAATGACAGTAAGAAAGTATATAAAGAGAATAATTTCAACTGCATAACCTAAAGCACTATTGCTGTAGCAGATAACAGATTGATATCGTATTTCACGACCACTAGAATGACGGTTTAAGGAGACTACCAACTTATCTCCTTACAGATAACAGTTTGTTTGCAGATTAAAGAGTATACCCCTCGCAGAGAGCTAAACCCAAGTCCAGCACCAACTGATAATCGGCGAGGATCGACAAGGGAGTTGTAGTGATTTCCATGATGATAACTGAGACGGATAGGAGGGGTATCTGAGTTATAACTTCCATGGAACGTGTTCATTGGTTCTGCATCAGTAAGTTCCACAATTTAGTGCAAAAAGTCGACAGACACAAGTCTGCAAAATTGAGCATTACAATCACCAATCTTATTACAAAAAGAACAATCAAAAGTCAAAAAGATAATTTACCAATGCTATAAGAATATATATGGATAGGGCGATTATACATTTCAGATAATGCTTGGATCTCCACGTTGTTGCCGTAGACCTACAATCAAGTAATGAAAACATAACTCAAGTTATTCTAACAAGGAATTGAGAAACAAAGAAAGATATGCACACAGATGATAATCGATAAGCAAAACACGATCCACCAATGCGACAGATAGCAAAAGCTCTCAAAAGAAACGGATATTAATTTCGGTCCAAGAGAGTTCTTTAATCCAGCCTTTTGAAAATGAAGATGTCTAAGAAAAATCAAACAGAAGTGATTTGAAACGAAACCCCAGTGCAGGTACACTAAACCACTCCTTTATCCCTCAGAATGGAGAAAGAGAAGGGAAAAAGTAGACAATCATTCAAGACCAAAACGCAAAACTTAACCACCTTAACGTCAAAAGAAAGAAGAACCTGAAGATAATTGGAAATACAATGCATGAGTTAATCATATGCATTATAAAGAAACTAGCAAACAACTAACAGCAGAATGTAGATGTTAAGAGGTTCAAGCAGTATGAAAATATTGAACAAAAAACTATAGAGAAGTGAACTCATACAGCGCAACCACATTCTTTTCCACTGGGAAACCCCTAGCATTCACTCATGTCGGACTACACAGTAAAGAATAACACTAAAATTATCTCTGATGACAATCATCTACAAAATAGTATCATCTTGGCTAGTGCTTTCAAGTTCAAATAACAATTTTACAGATGTGTGTAACAAGTGCTCCAATTCTGCTTGCGACTTAAGACAGAAGCAGCAAAAGGATTCAGATAGATAATTGCTGAATAATCACATGATATACCTTGTCTCTCCTTTTCCTCTTGCAATAGGATGTGAATCCTTCAGTTATAAACTGGGAGAAGTGGTCTCTTTCGCGCTCCTACAAAAAAAATATGCTAAATATATAAATAAAGATGCAGCAAAATAAGTTATAAGGCGGTGCAAAAAGACATATAAATGATAAAGATACTGATGAACCAACTTATACATGATAAAACTCTAGCTGAGTGATCAGACATGATGATGGTCATAATATTCTTGTATTTTCTCCAGTAAGTTATCGGCATCAAGGGAACATGAGGATACAAAATTATGCATCAAGCACGTAACATTTAAGCAAAAAATTTCGACACCGACATGTTAAATGCAAGAAGCCGACATGATGAAATGGAAACCAAACAATAACAATATGCACATGTACCACCCATCCCCTACATCTTCCATCACCCCTGCACCCACAAAAAGAGGCATAGGGTGTGTCTGGGAGAAGGACGATGCCTTTCATGGAAAATGCTTACCCAGAAATAATGGATTTCTTATTTATTTTCTTGTGTTGGCCTTTTTGGTATAGAAGCAAAAAAATAAAGAATCATTCTATCATCCTAGAAGCACTATTTTGTATACAATCTAGAAAGATACTATCGGCATGAGGGCGATGGTGGTAGGGGTGAGGCTACATAGAGGGGTGAAGATAAGATGGGGAGGACACACAGTGGCATACACACATTTTTTTGTAAGCAACGTCGGCATTTTAAAGTAAATTTATAAATGAATGATATAACAACATTATATTGACAAAAACTATTTAAAGCATACTAATAAAACATAAATCAAATGGACTACTACAACTCATTAATTCCGTTTTGGACAAGCAATTGAACTTGTATAACAGGATATCAATTTTATATTAGTTCAACTGGTTTGTATTCTCTTAATTTGACTAGGAATTGGAGGTTGAGGTTTGAATCTCTACATGTACTTTTATCTGAAAAGACCCCAAAAAAATAAAACCTAAATTTGGGCTTTGAGGATTAAACTCGGCCACACTTCAGAGAATGACTGTTCGACCCCCGCAGTAAACCAACGAGCCTAGGAAAATCACTTGTTCAAGTTGTGTCATAAATATTATTTCTACTTATATTCTGATTTTTTCAGATTCTTATATATATATATATATATTACTTAAAAGTTTTGATGAAGCAGTGTCGATCGACACCCCTTGACATATGTTGGGTCGCCCCTAGGATACATATCAATATGAAATGACACTTGAGGGACTTGTTCTCCCTACTTCCACTAGGAAAGTCACTTTCCTCATTTGTAAGAACTTGTTTTCCTAGGGAAAATGTTCTCCACGAACATGGAAAATTGGACCTCCATACCAAACACAACAATATGAACTTAAGCCTCTTTGTTTTTCTTAGCACTACAACTATAATATAATTTTCAAAATTTAACCCCAATTTTCCTAGGTGAGGTTTGATACCTAAAATAACTGCAGACAGGGACCCTCAATTTCTAAGATACATGGACTGTGGACTTCCTTCCACTAGAGTCTAGACCATTAAAACAGCGGAAACGGTTACATATTACTCAACATACCACCAAAAGAAATAGGAAGAAAAGGCAAACATAGAGTCTGGTGCAAAGCTCAGAATCCTCTTAACCATTAACGCATCCCTATTACCACAAAGTAACCCCAAAAAGTAAAACCCAAAGCTCATCCTTGACCCTTGCTTCAGGAAGAATCGTACCCAGACCACTCAAAAGGATAAGTATAAGGGGGTTATTTTAATGATAAAAGAAAGCTAATTGCTCCAGGTATAATATAGAAAGAAGTCGAGGAACAAGTCATGAGAATTATCATTGAGAATAAGCCCGTCAAAGAATTCTAGTGGTGAATAAACTAGCAACAACCAGTAAAATGAAACTAGTTGTCCCTTTTTTTCTTGGGATAAACATTCCTTTGCATTCTAATCAGTCAATTAATCAAATAATCAAGACCATCCCAATTATATATACCGACTATATGAATTCACAATATTCATTTTGCTCTATTCAGGAAGCCATGTGATGGGAACGTCTATCGAATTTTAGAATACACTAGAATGCCATTGTAGCACATGCCAAGATGAACTCGTCCAATAGATTTAATGTTTAAAGAGTTCACCGAAGGCAAATTTTGAGACGGGTGGTCAACCAACTATAATCCTAATCCTCTAGGTTCTACAAAACAATTTTCTGCCATAGATGGTTTTGTCAAATTCAACCTTACCAGTTTCAAAAAAAAAAAGATGGTTTTGTCAAATTTACTTGATATTTTCAAATATTTTATCATGGATTCCAATCGCTAACTGAAATGTAATTCAATTATTAACTGATGTTTTCAATATTATCTTTACAGAATAGATATAAGGACCAGACTCACTCTCTCCTGAGATCTGAAAGAAAACCCTCTCTTAAATGTATGGGAGTGGCTATAAGATGGGATGATGGAAATTTCATGTCTATACCTATTTATTATTTATTTTTCTCAGGAAACAAATATTACATATGTCTATACATGGTTATAAGATTCTCTCACCAAATCTACAACACAGCTTTGCGCAAGTGCAGGTGACTTCGACTTGAACAGTTACCGGACTCGATGAAGATTTAGAGGACAAGCTATGGGTTCACATGTGGGTACCCATAAGCATTTACCAGGACCTTGTATATGTACTAAGAAACACACTAAATATCTATGAATATAAATTGTAAACCCAGTAATTATTACATATTATAACTAGAGATTTTGTTTGAAACCATAAACATCAGTCCTGGATCGATCCACACCTTTGACAGAACTCTACTCTCAACTCTCAAAATACACCATTAAATTTTTATTTTTTTTATTAAGTAGGATGTTTTAGTACTTGCATCAAGTAGATGCAAAGAGTACAAAAGTAGGAGTGTTGGCTTCATACATGATGTTATGCTTGAACCAGGGAGCTAACCAAAAAACCCAAAAATAAATACACCACTAAAAATATTATGCAAAAACCATATAATGAAAATTTGTAGCACCAGTCGAGGGAAAGAAGTTACTTCAGTTCAGATAAAAAAGATATGCAACATAGGACATCTCAGCATTCCAAGAACCTACTACATATAGACATATAGGAAACCAATCTGGCTCTCAAATTAACAGATGTGTATTTGATTATGGTAGATGCTATGTACTCTACTTTGTTCTGTCAGTGCTCTCTTTCTATCCTCAATTGTACCAGGCCATTGTCACCCACATTTTACAATTAAAAATCAACAAGCAGAGACCCAATTAAACTGGTGACCCTTTATTGTAAAACCAAGAGGATAGCTTCATCTCCCCATCTAATAGCATGTTAAAAGAACACATTTCTAAATGAAACCAAAATTAAGTGACAGCCAGTTTTTCCAGAAATAAAATCTGCTGCTCAAAACGACTAAACAGGTCGTTACAGGTTTGCCCTAGAATTGTCAATTTTTTGTTGATTTATTTGGTAGTGATATTTTTTGTTAGAAGTTTCTTTATATATAAAATTGAAAAACACTTAACCATAATTTAAAATTGAAGTAGATGTAGAGAAATGAATTTTAGAAATGTAATTTTATCTCAGACATATTTGTAAGAATACGGTTTAATTGTAAAAGGCTTTATATTTAATTATTTCTTGATTATTTAAAAATCAATTTTTATTCTATGATTATTAAAATCATGCATTTACTTTTATTTTATCCTCTATTTATGTATATGTTTCAATAAAATTTTGAATTCATGAACATTTCTAAATTAATTTTCATTCTACGTAGGAAATTTAAATTAATATTTAAAAGGTCCTATTACAATAAATTGTTATTTATATGTTGAATCACAGTTGAATTTGACTTTAGGGATGAATTTAAAGTTTTAATTTTTAACTTTAACTTGTTAATATTCAATTAAATTTAAAATCAGTTATATATCAATTAAGATGGATACATCATTTATTGTGAATTTGGCAAGTAAGTAATAATGTCACTCAACTTAAAGAATACTTGGGAAATGGCAACAGATACAAATGATTGAAATAAGCAATTTTTAACTTTTTAGTATAAATTTTAGTATGCCTAAATTAATCAATAAGTACAAATTAAAAATTACACATATGCATGATAACTTTGCTTTCATGTTTCTTTATAAGCTATCTGTCAAATGGTTATAAGTTAAAAAGGAAAATATTTACATATAGCCACTTAAAAATAATTAATTATTTTTTATAGCTATAGTTTGATAATTACAATTTGTAGATGAGCGAGACTGAGAAAAAGAGGAGAGAGGCAAGAGAGAGGGGGAAAAGAGTGGGAGAAAGTTGAATTGTATATGTATATTGGTTAGATTATTGTATATTATATATATGTACTTGTATATATGGCAAGAGAGATTGGGAGAGAGAGGAGAGAGGCGAGTGAGACAGGGAGAGGAAGGAGAGAGGCGAGCGATATCCAGAGAGAGAGAGAGGAGAGAGGTGAGCAAGAGAGGGCACAGAGTGGGAGAGAGGTGAATTGTATATGTATATAATTGTATATTATACATATGCATTTGTATATATGACAAGCGAGATTGGGAGAGGGAGGGGAGAGGCAAGCGAGATTGAGAGAGGCGAGCGAGAGAGTGTAGAGAGTGGGAGAGAAGTGAATTGTATATGTATATAGGTTAAACAATTGTATATTATACATATGTATTTGTATATTTTGGCGAATTATACATACGCAACCGTGACTAATTATACAAACTCGAAGTCAGGCCACATAATTAATATATAATGTTAGTCGCGAATTATAATTATAGCAAACTATAATTATAATAAATAATTAAATAATACTCTTATAAATTTGCTTAGCTGCGTAATTTTTCTTTACAGTATAAGTGTGCACTTTCTCCCTCGTATGAGATCTCTTTTTTCTTTCTCTTTTTTTCTTAATAATCAAAGTGAAGTGTACCAAGCATGTCTAAATATCACTGTTACATTAAAATTTTACAAATTATCAAGTTATTTGCAATTATAATAATATGGACACTTTAATATAATTAAAAAGGAATTAGTAACTCAAACTAATAATTAATTTATCTATAATGAATTAAATGATAATTTACGCTAAGAAGATTCTTCAATGCAATTACTTATGTACACCATAACTATTATTAAAGTGATTTCTTAAAACTCTAATTCTAAGAGAGGAAAGAGTTTATCATTCGGATAATACTAAAATACTACGTGGAAAAATTTACATATATATAATGTTGTCAATTCATTCAAAAAGTTGATCAACATTTTCATATATTCTTAACATATAACTATTTAAGACTAAGTCACAATACTTTCACTTCAATCTTATGTTGAATTTGAATTCTTCAAATGAAGATCCTCTTGTTTATAATGAGTATTTTCTTTATTCAATTTTTGTTATATAAACAATGCAAAGAAATAACTCATCGAAAAAAAATTTAATTTGTTACCTGAAAGCCATGAAGCATAACTAAAATTTCTTAGGATGATTCTCCTTCAAAAATAAAATCACATAAAATAATGTAAGTATTGTGTTTTGTATTTATAAATAGAGAAAACAAAGAAGAAAAAGTTACACTCTAAAATTGATAATCAATTTTGAATTCAGAAATTTCAATTTAAAGTCTAAGTTCAAAAAATGCACCCAAGTTAGTTTTGCTTTTATCTTGGACCCACGTTGCTTTTTAATTTTCCCCTAATTTTTTCATATGAAACTATAAAATGTGATTAAAAAAACTGTAAAGAAAATAAAATTCATGATTTGTCCAATGTAATATAGATCTTGATTAATGTTTTAAATAGTCAATTTTCTTAAAACAATAATCTTATTCTAATCAATTGTCTATAATTTAGGAACCATTACATATAGAGTCCGTACTTATTAAACTATTCAGTTTTATTTTTATTTTTATTATTTTTATTTTTAAATTCAAATTAATAAAACATTGACTAATTTTTAATTTTAGGAAAAAAATAAACATTGAATTATTAAGTTGACTACTCTTTTTTATTTTTTATTTTGGGTTAGTATTAGATACATATTTAAAGTATTTTTAAATTGTTTTTAAAATTTTAAAATTAATTAATTTTTGTGGTGCTGACACATGTCACTTTTACTTCTCTTATTATATACCGATAGATTCAAAACTAGCATTTATCGTATCTAGGGCATCTCCAACCATGTATTTTGTTTTACTCTCTAAATATAGAGTTTTTTAAATTTTTTTTCCAGACAACTTCAATTCAATTTGTCACGACCCAAAACGAGTCGTGAGTGACACCCGTACTTAACCTCTTAAGTGGGCTAACCAACCAATTTAACCTAACTTACAAAATACAAGCATAACGCGGAAACTCAAATGTTAATAAATATCATTTCCCAAAACCTGAAAGTCATCACAACAAGGACACCCAATCTCTAATTACTAAGTCTAAGAGTATCAAAGACACCAAAATAAATGAATAAAATGGTATGTGTCCGAAAGTATAGGACATCATGTCATGACCGAAAGAATCCAACACGAGCATGAATGAATAGCTCACCCTGGAACTTGACATGCGGGAGGCTGGCTAGAGTTGAGGAAAATCTGAAGTCATAGGTACACTCGCTGCATTTCATAAAAGGAAA
>NC_028642.1:56709345-56735357 GCF_001406875.1 Solanum pennellii
CGTGTCGGAACGTGACACTCCGATCCAAGAATACCGTGTCGGAACGTGACACTCCGATCCAAGAATATTGTGTCGGAACGTGACACTCCGATCCTATAATATCATTAGTTTATCATTTAGTATCACCACTTTTCCATTCGTTAATAATATTTCATCTAGCCTTCTTTATTCAAGGCATTACATCGATAGAGATGGTTTAAGATTATACATTCTACGGTCTCGGGATTTCAGACCAATCACAAAACACACGACCAAGCCACACAATCACACAATCAAGTACATAGAGAACTTCACAATATCATTCAATGCATATCAATCACTATTAAGAGTTTACTATAAATAGCATAAACCATAACCTACCTCCACCGAAGAACCGGAATCAGGCAAGCTACTTCTCCAATGCTTTTCTTTTCCTCAGTGCGAACATTTCCAATCAAGCATGTCATCATCATACTTTGAAGGCAAACCATCACACCTGTGAGCTGTTCCCCATTGCATTCTATAGCAAGTATTGTGTTCGATCACTGGTCGACGGCTCCAATCTCCTCTTATTCTAGGATTCAGATGCAAAATCTTTGGTGGATCCTCACCAACCACAGATTTTAAACCTTGTAATTCAATCATAAATTGGGAAACCAAAACTAATGCATCAGCAGCCCTTATTTTGGCAAGTTGTGGTACATACTCATGATGAGCATAACGAGGAGTACCAGTAAGTGTTATAGAAGAACCTGCTGCAAGCCCACATGGTAGGAACATCATATGATTTGTTTTAGCAATTGGTGCTCCACTACTAGAAACCCATGAAGGACATGATTCAAGCTTTCCCTCAAGTATGGAATTCATCTCAATCCCTTTCTCCTCATATTTATCCAATTCTTCCCAATCTTTCGAGCCTAGAGTCCAAGCTTCATCTGCCATACTATCCAAAATAGACAGATTTCGCTCCATATTCTGCCTTTTCAAAATAGCTGCATTAATTCGTCCATAGTGAAGCTTAGGAGGCTTTTTATGGGGAGAAGCTTCATCTTCATTATCCTCTTCTTGTGATTTCACTTGAGAATATTCCCTTACACTATGATGAAACACAGAAATGGATTCTCCACTATCATCCTCCACATCTAGAGCTACATCAGCATCATCACCACTCAAAACTGTCGCGCTCTCAAGAAACTCCGGAAACTTCACACAGATAAGAACCAAGTAAAATGCAGCTAAACCCAGTAAAACATAAGACAATTAAAACCTCCACACACTGGAAGCTTCATTTTTCAACCTTTTCATCATTATATATTTACCAAACTAATCAGCACAGAAAACAACCCCTATAACCCCCACCACTTCATCGTCTCTGGTACCACAACAACATCAAAATCTTAAGACCAAATGTCAGCAACACCAAGCTCTCAATGGGTAAACACAACAAATCATAAATACAACACTGAGAGTCGAAACCCACCTAGCTAATGATCGATCAAACAAGTTACCTGTTACCTGACCTCAATTGCCCAGCATTGCACCATATCCCATGGAAATCCTGAGGAACTCGTCTGCCTCCTGCTAATCGTGTCTCCATCGCTAAGTTTCCTCTGAGTTTATGACTCAAGATAGGAACCCTGATTATTATTATGAATAATTATAAAAGTGTGAAAGTGACCCACTATAAGTTATAATGTTATTTTCTTTAACCACCAACTAAATAAATTATTAAAAATGGCGCATTAATTCTATAATTGTAGTCATGAATAGTCCATAATATCTATTTAGAATATATAGGAAGTATTTTATGAACTAAAATCTCTATTACTCGAAGTGACCAAATGGGTCGTTACACAATGATCTATTTTTTTCTCTAAAAGAATCTTTTTCTCTCTCCTCAATATCATATTATTACTTCTATTTCATTCTTATTTTCTTATTTCATAACATAAAGAGAAAATGTACAAGTACCCCCTCAACCTATGTCCGAATTCTCAGACACACTTATACTATACTCAGCTTCTATTAACTCCCTGAACTTATTTTATATATAATTTTCTACCCCTTTTCGATCTACGTGACACTATCTTGTGGGCCAGTGTGTGTTGACATTTTTTTTAAGTTAGTGTCACGTAGTCGAGAAAGGGTAGAAAATTATATATAAAATAAGTATTTATCATCATTTGTATCAAAGTATTTATCAACAAATATATGTGTATATGTATTTGTATCACTAAAGAGATTTGTATAGTTGACACTTATAATTTGTATTTGTATAATTGATTGTTATTATTTGTGTTTTGTATAAACGACTGTTAACATTCGTATTTGTATAAATTCTGATAGAAATAAGCGAGAGAGACTATGCAAGGAGAGGAGAGACGCAAGGGAGAGATGACTGAAAAAGAGGAGAGAGGAAAGCAAGGTTTCAAAGGGAGGAGAGAGGCGAGAGAGAGGACAAGAGGAGATATGTAAGACCATCTCCAACCCATCTCTATTTTACCCTCCATTCTCTATATTTGAAGTGTAAAATTGAGATTATCCTCTCCAACTCATCTTTATATTACTTTCTATTTTACCTTTTGTTTTATTTTATTATTATTTTTCAATAAACATATTATTGAATATAATTTCATTAATTAAATATTTAATATGCGTTATTCTTTTTAAATGTTATATAATATTTTTAAAATGCATTAAATTATATATACTATTTTCAACCCGAATTAATAATATATTGATTTATTTTTGCAATTTTCGTCACTAATATAATTTGAAAATCTTCTATTTGAACAAATTTTTAGCTAGATATGAAAAAATTAAGAACAAAATGTTAATTTTTAAATTTTTAATGCAATAACAAAGCATTTACGAGAGCAATATAATAATCTTGAAAGTTGAGTATTTATGTGATGTTTATATAATTGTATTTCATTAATGATTTCACTTTTATTTGAATTGCCTATTAGGTTGTATGTTATGTAATATTTGCTTGTAGTTTATGTTATTTAAAAATTAAAGTAAAATAGTTTATATTTTATTTTTAATAAAGAATTTGAAAAATTAAAATATTATATCACATGTAAATTTTATGATATGATTATTTGAGGAAAAAGAAGAATGGTTTATATTAAAGGAAATGCATAAGTACCTCCTCAAACTATGTCCGAAATCCCAAAGACACACTTATAATATGTTAAGGTCCTATTATCCCACTTGTTTTATAAATAATTTTCTATCCCTTTTCTGCCTACGTGACATTAACTTGAAAAAAATGTCAACACACACTGGGCCCACAAGATAGTGTCACGTAGGCCAAAAAAAGGTAGAAAATTATATATAAAATAAGTTAAGGGAGGTAATAGGACCAGAGTATAGAATAATTGTGTCTATGAGAAGCTGAACATATGTTAAAGGGGGTACTTGTACATTTTCCCCAATTTATTCATTAATACAATTTGTATCCGTTAATATTATTGTATTCATTGATACATATACATACTAATTATATATATATACAATTATGCAAATATACAAATATAATCATATGCATACCAATTTTATATATATATATATATATATATATATGTATATATAATACAATTCACCTCTCTAGCAAACTATAGTTATTTTTACCTAATCATGTTTCAAGTCTTGGCTATTATATATATATACTAGATAGAGGTGGCCCGTGCTTGCACGGGCCCAACGTTGGAAGAATTTTGTTAGTTGGATCTAAATATATAAAAATGTATGAGCCGGCTAAATGTACATATGGAGATACATAGATATATAGAGATCGTTAGATATTGTAAATATAGTTGGCAATTGTTTAGTTTGTTTTTCTGGCTGTATTATTTAGATATTTACATCCTATTATATTTACATAGTTCTGCCTTTTGGCTGCTTTTCAGAGTTGGGCAGCTCCAGATAAAAATTACCTGTGAAATAAGAGGAAAGATGAATTTAGTACAACTTAAAGTGATTGGATTATTTAAGAATGAATATAATATAGTAAATGTGGATCACTGGATCAACAATTCTAAAATTTGTTAGTGAATGGAGTAATTCAGAATTAAAGACAGCATGTAAGATCAAAATATAGTATAATCATTTTGGATTGTACCTGAGAATTTTGAAGAAGTAGACAACAAAAGTTTACGCCATCAACATCAGAAGAGCCATCAAACATTTGAAGGTATCAATTGTTGGAGAAATAGAATGACAAATGAATGTAGTTTGGTTAATTAGAGTTAGATCAGGATTCTAATTAACAAAATGAATGTGTATTTGCGTTCGTGGTAGTATGAATCAAGTAAAAATAAGTTGTGAAGAGAATACCTTTCAGTCTTCCTCCATCATGATCTGGTACAGCTTGCATTTGCTGCTTTTAAAGTTGCTGGTGCAGTGAATGACAATAGGTGATTTCTATCAGTATTGGTCCTCCCTAACAATTTACATGACATTTCAATTATTCTATGATCTCTAAGCACCGGTCCTCCCTGCACCTAAGATCATATTTAACGATGGGATTTAGTTATCTCAAATATCTGACTAAAAAGTTTTGAGCTTTATATGTGCATCCTCTTGGGAATCAAAGTGTGAGAAAACTTTCTTTAATATCAAGTTTTGTAAAACTCCAAGCCTCGTGATAAGAAAGTTTGCAACTTTAAAGTAACTAAGGTTATAAAAATAAGTTCAAAATTTGAAGTAACTAAGGTCAATTTCAGTCCATATGTTAATATCTTACCTATCCTAAATATCAATGACCTTGACAATGTGATCCAAAGAAAAGAAACCCAAAAATAAATACGCCACTAAAAATATTATGCAAAAACCATATAATGAAAAAATTGTAGCACCAGTCGAGGGAAAGAAGTTACTTCAGTTCAGATAAAAAAGATATGCAAAATAGGACATCTCAACATGCCAAGAACCTACTACATATAGACATATAGGAAACCAATCTGGCTCTCAAATTAACAGATGTGTATTTGATTATGGTAGATGCTATGTACTCTACTTTGTTCTGTCAGTGCACTCTTTCTATCCTCAATTGTACCAAGCCATTGTCACCCACATTTTACAATTAAAAATCAACAAGCAGAGACCCAATTAAACTGGTGACCCTCTAATGTAAAACCAAGAGGATAGTTTCATCTCCCCATCTAATAGCATGTTAAAAGAACACATTTCTAAATGAAACCAAAATTAAGTGAACAAAACTCTTAACCTACCAAAGAAGAAAAGGAAGTCAACAAATAAAATCGCATGTATACAGTGTGTTCTGCACAAAAATTACCATGTAGTCGATGCACATCTGCCTGATCAAATCATAAGCTTCAGAATCACCATATACTTGGTCAGCAACTGCACGGAAGAGGCAAGAAAAATAGTTACAATAACTATACCTTGATAGTAGAACATTTGGGTTCAACTGTATGTGATATTCATAACATATCAATCGATCGATCAACTATTCTATAAAGCTTGTAAACACCAAGGGCATGTCTAGTTAGATTACTCAAATCTTAATGAAAATAAAGAAAGAAAACTTAAATGATGATTTAGTCCAATATGAAAAATGTTTTAAATGATAAAAATGATGAACAATAGTTTGCTAATAACTCTCTTTGAATGGTTATTACATATTGTTTCATAATATATTGAATTATATGTTATATATTGTATAACTTTTTGTCTCTACATAATGTCATACATCTTCAATGTGAAGAACAGATTTTCACTCAACAAACTCATTATGGTATGATTATTAAACAGAAATGAATGACCAGTTATAATTTATAAATCGAAGATAAAACAGTTGGTATATAGCTACAAAGACAAAGTTCGTTGCTTGACTTTTTCTATCTANAATCGCATGTATACAGTGTGTTCTGCACAAAAATTACCATGTAGTCGATGCACATCTGCCTGACCAAATCATAAGCTTCAGAATCACCATATACTTGGTCAGCAACTGCACGGAAGAGGCAGTTCCCATCTTCACGCATTTTCTTAACTTCTAAGCCTTTGGATCTTCTGATATCAATTTCAAACTGGTGCTCTCTCTCCTTAAACAATATGAAAACTATTAAGTTTTCACATTTTCAAATATGTGCAACATTGTTTGATAGTAGGATAATTGTAGCTTGTAAATTACTAAATAAATCATCCTTTACTCGTGCTAAACAACATGAGCAGAATGACCATTCCAACAGTAACTAATGTGATGCATAATTTAGCACAGGGCGGATGGTATTTGCTGATAAAATGTGCTTAGGAAATCAACCAGTAATCAATCCTATTCCTATAATGGATAAGAGGAGCATAAACTGAAGCCTTCATCAGTTTCTACTAGATAAGTTTCTGGACTTACCACATCATTGCGTGAGGATCCAAAGTTGGGACTCTGCTCATCTGCGCTATTATAACCTTCACTTTCACAGAGTGACCGTGGAGAGGATGGCCTAGATCCAGTAGGTGAAGTCCTAGTTGACACATTGGTCTGCCCAACAAATTCCCTAGATGATCCTATCCGTACTGCATTTGAACTACCCAATGAAAATTGCCTTGGTCTAGGGTTAAGTGAAGCAGGTTTAGGAGGTGGGACAGGAGGTGGAGGGGGAGGTGGACAAGAACTACCTTTAGGCTCCAGTAGAGAAGTACCTTCATTTTCCACTACCTCAACTCTTAAACCACTAGATCCTTTTATGGAGTCCCCACAGACAAAAGCGTCATCACTAACCTTCTCATTGTCAACAATCTTTTCTTCAAGGAGGCTTCGGTCACAGCTAAAACTTTCTACTGAAGCATCATCACCATCACCTTTGTGATTGAAGGAACCAACTGAAACATCATCCAAGACAATTGGTTCTGGAAACTCTCCCACCAACTCATCATCTTTCAGAGCTGATGGCACTTGACTAGTACTAGAAGCCTGTGGCTGTGATGAAGCTGAAGAAGAAGAAGCAGATGATCCAGGGAGTGACACTGACGACCTGTTCTGGTTTGACGACGACGATGAAGACCCTGTAGAACCTCTATGGACAAGTATCCTTGTCATTTTTGCTGCCCTTCTTCAACTAGAGACCCACAGAACAATCACTCTGCCTTGACCCAAATTAGAGAAACACTTCCAATTTATCTCGCTTCCTGGCCTTTGGGGCGGTCACACCAATACCTTTACTGAATGATTTCTTGCAGCAACTTACTTCCCTTTGATCCTCGCGAGCTACTTTCTGCATTCCCCTAAAAATTCTCATGAGAACTTCACTTCCAAGACTCTTTTTTGAAACAACAAGGCCTGTTCTTTTTATGTTCCTTGAAATTTCCCAAAAGTAAGCCACAACCTTAAAGCTGAAATTAAGATCATTTGATCATCAGTATCAACTATTTCTCAATCCCAAAACAAATTGAGACAAATACACTTTATCTCTTAAACCATTCTCCTCTTTGGACCCAATTCATTTCAAAGCTAAAAAATCTGTCAAGGATTCTACAATTTTATTAAGATCTCACATTTATATACCAAACTAAAACAGCCGTGGCATTTAAAATAGAAGTTCAAGACAATAAATATGAGAAAGAAAATCCCAGAACCATCAAATAAATTCAATTCCCGAGTAACAAATTAGATATAATAAATATCAAGAGATGGCAAATCATAATATTTCTAAACAAACGCAAATCGATAGAAAATAACCAATAATGTCCAGACAAAATCGATATTCAAGATAGATGGGGGCAAGAACTTACCAATAGAAAACCCTAGAGTCGATTCGAGGCGAATTACTGTATAATGAAACCGAATTGAAGCAGAAATTGGGAGTGATTAGGGTTTATAATATGTAATCTGTGAAGCGGATATAGGAAAAGATGTACGTAATTACCTTGCAGGCGAAGGAAGAGAGAAAAAGGGGAAGAATGGACACGTCACTTTGGGAATTTTACCATTGTTACGGTCAACTGCTTTACACATGTCGACTAGTGCAACCCTCATTGCCCACAGCATTACTTTCACGTTTGACTAAATTTCATAAATACGGAATATATGAAAATGAATATGATTAATTATAATGTGTATTATTTATTTTTTTGTCTTATTTGCTTCATATCTTTCTGTTTTTTAATTTTGAGCAGAATTATTATAGTGTTCATGTTATCCTTTGGGCTGGCTGCTGGCTCACTAGTTTGAGTTTGAGATTGTTATGTTAGAGGTCTCAAGTTTGAGATTCATATTAATTTTTGGATTGAATTTGTTGTATCGAATTTGTCTAGTATAAATTGTTTTTTATGTGTAATTGATAAAATATTATATAAAAATTGAAATTTTATCACGTGCGCGTCTAAAAGATAATGATTTAGTGATTTACTTCATCATAAAAAATAATTTAGTGTTCATATTTTTCTTTTTTCAATTTTGAAACCGTATTTTGTCAGTAATTTTTAGAATTAAACGAAGACAAAATTGAATTTGAAATAATATCAAATTTCTGAGAAAAGGTGGATAAATTACACAAGTGAATAAGCAAATTGATGTCCAAAAACTAAAACGACAAAGACGCATGCAATTAAATTACAACAAAATCAAAATGAAAGACACGAAATCCAAATTTTTCAGAAGATGTCCTAATTGTTATGCCCTTCGTAGAGTCACAGCAGAGAAAACAACAAGGATGATGAAGATGAATGCTGCAATAAAGGACGCCACCACTGCGCCGCTCACTCGCTGGCAGAAATCTCCAAACTGTTGGCATATCGCCACCCACTGTGTGGTGGAGTTGCCGTTTTCTGCTAAGTACACTATGGCAGCAGCCGCAGCTGCTGCAGCTGTAGTAAATGCCACCATTACCTGCAACATTATAAATAGCTTTTAAAATGTAAAAATGTTATAATTATTTAATCAAATGGACGGTTTGGACTGAATTTGAGTACCGTATCGAGAATTAAAAGCAAAAGTTTGACTCCAACGAGATGAGGTCGAACAATGCAAACAATGGAGAAAGGCAGAGACAGGACAACATATGCACTTGCAATAGCATTTGCCACCACAAAATACCTGAATAAAAAAAAAAAAACATGATCAAGATCAACTCAAATTATTAATTATAATGCATTCGAAGTTGAATAAATAAATAACTAAATAAACGTACGAGAAAGCAGGGAGATCGTCATAGCTAGCTTGGAACTGAAAGAACTGAGTGAAAAGAGGAAGAGTTTCTTCAGTAGTTCCCATAGCAGTTGCTGCAGCGAGAGTAGTTACAAGGGCACAAAGTCGCAAAATAAAATCGAAAATGCTAACTCCTCTTCGCCATCCTCCTTTCTGATTATGTGAAATGGTCTTTGTGGTAGCTATAATTGGTGATTTTTGCTTGGTGGACTCTGTTTCAGACATGTTAATTGCTGTTTCATAGCTAGTGGATTTTGAATCCATAATTATTACTACTATATGCTTATAGGGTATGTATTTGAGATAGCTTCTTTAATAACTACTTTTCTGCGTTACAAAAGAAATATGTGTGTAAATAAGGGGGCTGTATGTATTTATGTAAGATTATAAGTTACTGTTATGAGAAGGGATGGAAATACACACACATATATATATGAGTATGGTGGGGGTGGGGGGACATGGATTAGTTTGAATGAAATGGTTGAGAATTTTTAAATGAAGGAGTTGTTGTAAAGTGTAAAATTAAATGTTGAAGTATCCTTCTTTCATTGAATATGAAAAGGAAAAACAAAACTAAATGATAATAAATGTACTTTGGGAGCAATAAGTTTGGTTTAATGAACATTTTTTTCGTGTAATAAATAGAGGAATTTTGAATCAATCACATGCTATAAATTTTTTGTTACATAAAATGACATTTTTCATTTATATATACTAAAATAATATACTTAAAATGAGTAAAATGATTATTTTTTAGTGAAAGTAGGAAAAACGAGTTCCTCAAATGGAATTTTATATTTGATTATATCCTCTCAACTTACCTCACACTCTCAACTAGGTTTGCGTACTTTCTCCTCTCCCAACTCTATTCGTGAAATTCCACGTGCATTTTTCCCCATTTTATCAAAACGTTTATCGTGTTAGCCTTTTTCTGACTGAAAACTTGTTGGTGTCATGGCTTAGCCTAGTTGGTGAAAGAAACCTAAAAGTAATAACTGCTTTGTATTTGTCAACTCTTTGTAGCTATTGCACTTCTATTTGAACTTTAAAATAATGGGAAAGAAGGCCATTGACAGATAAACATTCTCAAAAATTTGATGGAGCAGTTCCCCTCATGTTGGAATTAAGGCTTTTAAGAGGAACAAAGTGGAGCAGTTCATAAACCAAACTTTGATTTACAAAATCCACTCCATTAGAATAACATACAACAAACACACTATTTTAACTTTCCAATAGTAGTTTATTTGTTGACAGTGTATAGCTCTTCTCTCACTTTTGCATTGAGAAAATATGAAAATAATCAAAGAAATTAAAATAAAGAAAATGATTCAAACTTTTCACATTCAAAGGCTCTCTACTGCTAGATTGCCAATCAGTCTAACCAAAGGAACAGGACATTTTGTAACAATATCCAACCTAGTCAAATTTGAGCCATGTCCGAAAAGACACAAGCTGAGTAAACCAAGTTCTTTGACAGACAATCTTGAAGAAAGGAACCCTTGCCAGTATTTAGGATCAAGATCAAAGAAAGCGTCAAACAATCTCCTAGTCCCTTTCAAATCAAGCTTCAACAATGTCTCCATCCCAAATGAATAACATTCTCTAACACATCTTCTATCCAAAGGCCACAAACCATTCCAAACTCTATGGTAAAGTTGAGACCCTCTTATCATTCTTGTTGAGCCAAGCCCCTCGACGATGGCTTCAGCTAGTACTGGTGCTAAAGCCATGCTCCTAGCCACCATGTACCCCGTTGATGGATGAACTATCCCTGAATTCCCACCAATAGCCATAACATTTTGAGGAATCCGCGGAAGTGGTCCTCCCATAGGGATCACACATTTCTCTTCCTCAATAACACTTCTCACTTTGATCCCCAAATGCCTTAATCTTGCCACCATCCTTCTTTTTACTTCCATATACGATAACACAGGACGACTCACCAAAGAAGTCTCTTCCAAGAAAACCAAATTTCTATCAAATGGCATTGCATACAAGAATGTTGGTTCTTTAGCATTATTCACCCTTAAATATGGCTCATTACCTAAATGAGAATCCCTCCAATCCATAAGCACCATTTTATCCAAATCAAATGGATGATTATCAACTTCTACTAAAACCCCATGAGCAATTTGATAACCATGGTTTCTTGGCTTGTCATACTCTATAAAATCACTAGCAAAACCACTTGCATCCACAACCAAACTACCTCTTATCTTCTTACCATCATCACAAACAATTGAAGACTCAAATTCTTCATGTTCCACTTTCCAAACCTTAGCTTTATAAAACTTCACTCTGTTCTCAACACAACTGTTCAACAATTTCAACTTCAGCTTCTTTCTACTAACTCTACCATATGGTCTTCCCAAATACTTAGTCTTGTTATCATTTATATGCACACAAGTCATAGGCCATTTATGATCTAAACAATCTTCCAGTCCTAAATTCTCAAACTCATCAACCCAAACACCATAATTATTTGGCCACATGGAGAGTGGTGAAGGGTCAACACAACATACCTTAATACCATATTTAGAAACTTGTTCAGCTAACCTGAGCCCAGCAGGGCCAGCTCCGATAATGATCACGTCGAATTGAGCCCGACCAGAATTAGGATCAACCCATGAGATGTTAACATCTAAAGACTCTGGCTTTGATGTGGGTGCTAAATCAAGAAAGCTACAAAAAAGTTTACTACTTTTGTTTCTAAGAAGACATTTTCTTGATTTTTTTTGGGTGGTGGGACTTAGAAAAGAGGGATTTTGTTGGAAAATAGACCTATGGGGTGTAGGAGAGGAAAGTAAAAGAGATGGAAAAGGCTTGAGAAGAGCTTCCATTATAGAAAATGTATAAGATTGATAATGGTTAATTATGGAGGGAGGTGGAACTTGTAGAAAATGAAATACTGGAGTAAAGAGGAATCACCAAGCAATACAAAATATTGATGCTTTTGGGTACCTACTTTGGCTTATATAACAAAAAAAAGAAAAAGAAAAAAGGAAATGAGAAAGAAAGATAGCTAACAAAGTGGAATCTTTGCTAAGCTAGTGAAAGCATTTTACCCTTTTCCCAATCCCAGTCCCAGTCTATACCTCACTTTAGGATGTGTTTGGTAGGGGGTGGGGGATATATTCGGATTTTTTCATATTTAGTTGGTCAATTTTTTTGAAATTCGACTCGAGTCTTGCAGCTCATTCGGTTTCAATTTCAATTATAAATAATTTTCGGTGACAAGAAAATGAAAAATATTTTCTACAACTTTGAGGAAAATTGTTCATGTGCCCAACTGCAAAATTAAATTCTTGTCAATCTGCACTATATACTTCGATACTAGTTATGCCACAAATAGAAAATTATTTTCGGTGAACTTTCTCATAAAAGAAAAGGTTTTATATTACCAAGCACTAACAAACATAGTGAGGTATTTGTCTTGTAGTCAGTGCATGGACGGCAGGTATATTAGTGGAACTGGGACCCTATAAAGGCCATTTTGATTAATTAGAAACTGATCTAGAATTTTTGACTGCAAAAAAAGGTAATTTACTGAGTTGTGCATAATTTTTTCAATATAAATACAATGTATGATTGAAGTTATTGGATTTTGTTTGAACCCAGACTCTAGTTATCAAGTGATAAAATAAGTTGGTCAATTTCCAGTAGATCGAAATGCTCACTGTGGAGCGGCAGAATTTGGCATCACGCCGTTCTCAGACCAATAAAACGGGCACCAAGACAAGAAAGAAGGGTGAAGTCATGAGACATTTTTGACAACCCTAGTGTCCAGGCCATACATTTGAACAAATGGTACAAAAGGTAAGTCACGGCACAGCATTATATATACAAACAGGCACGGAAGACCTTACACTTTAAGAGTAATTTAGGAGTCGTTCAGAACATTTACAAATGAGAAAGGCAACAGGCCTTGTCAACAACAATACAAACCTTATCATTCTTTTCCGCACATGTACTTCTAAAGGTGCCAGAACGAGAATCCACTGGATTGATTATACAATAACCTTTCACTCTGATGATATAGTTCATCTAAATGTAATTGGAAATATGAACCACAGTGCGGCAAATATGGTGCTCCTTTTCAGAGAATTCATGATCTGCAGGAAGGTAGAGTGATGCCTCCGCAACAAGCAGCAATTATCAAGTAAAGGAAGAGCACAATCAGGCATGTCAACAAACCCCTGTCATGAGAAAGTTGCGAAGCTCAGATTGACAAATATACCAGACCAAAAGGCTTCAAACTAAGATTTCTTGGACGAGAATGATGCAAATCTTGATGTAGTCGAACTAAAGGTAAATTACTTCCTCCAACAGTCATATTTTATAAAGGAACTCACACAAGGTTGATAGAAGTATGAAACAGCAACACCAACTAACCCAAGCCTAAGACGACTGAAACAAAAGACAAGCTATACAATGAGATCTTGAACCTTATTAAGCTCACCCAACCTAGGAACATGTTATACTGCTACTGGAGTATGATGAAAAATGGATAAGGGATTATCATAATATTGTCTGGATATGAGGAGCAACGGTTCCAGCCTCATGGATGGATGTCGGCAAAGTAGTCCACCACATCAACTAGTTTGGGATTGAGACATAGTTTTTTTCCATTGTTGTGCACCTGTTTATATCAAATGACTAGAAATGGGGGAGCCCAAATAGCACTGACTAGCTACTGCCCACTGCAATCGTTTTACGATAATCACCACAATAGCAGCTGGGGAAGATTACTAACTCCAAAAACCCAATTAAAGCACGTCCTTAAAGTAAAAAATAAACACGTAATACAAGAAAAAAGTAACTTCAACCACAGACAGAAATTTTACGTACAAACGAATTGACTTTTTTCAATTAACTTAAGGATTTTAACCATAAATACTGTGTCAATCATGTTCAAGTTCAATCTATAAAGGTGCAGTTTCACGTTTCTAGTCAATTTTTTAAATTTATTTTTTGATTGTTGTTTCTCATCAAATTTACTAACTACTTTTCTAATGGAGTACTAAATTTCAACATTTCCAATTCCTGAACAATAACATATTCATCCAATGTTTTCTAAATGAGGAAAATTTTTGTTGATAGCCAAAATCAAAATAAAATAATGATTAACATATTGCTTTGCCAAGTATGTTTAATTGTCTAGTTAAAAACTTTTCAAGCCTAAGAAAGGCTAAGTGCTCAGTTTGCCCTGCGAATAGCTTTAGAGCTTAAGCACACCTTCAAGTATGCCTTCAGCAACACTAACGTCACAGCATTATTAGCAGAAAGTTGGCGTTCATTATAGCAAGTGTTGTCAGGGTATACATAATTTGAATTGACAGTGTTCTGAGCTTGAAACTTGTTACAGTAAGAGTGTGAGTCACTTTTTTAGTTGATGTGGACTACGTCTACAATACTTTGTAAAAGATACTTACAGGAGCTTTGCGTTTTTCATCCAAAGAGCTCTCCTAAGGCGCTTCGACTGTTTCCTGAAGTGAAATGCATTGTCTTGCATTGTTCCTGTTTTGTCAACGAGTAGCTCAATCCGATCCCCTCTTTCAAGTATTTTCTCAATATTATCAACCATGATGGTGCGTATCTGGATGTACATTGAAGGAGTTTTTTGTACTTTTAGAATAGTTGCAATACATGAAGGAGTGGGGATTTTTAAAAAAAGGATGTGACAGTAGCATATCACGATGTAAATGCACTATAAAAATCATCAGCCAGAAAGGTAAGAACTGAACACATGCACCGAAATTATGCAATAGGACCAGAATCATAACTAGGTAACGCAATAGGGTATAATATTTCTTTGCTTCTCTACAGCAACTTATATTGTAAGATAAAACTGTCAGTTGTTTACTGCAGGAAAAATTCACATGGTCGTAAACGATATTCCCTCCATTTCATTTTACATGGTGGTGTTTGACTCATTTTAGAGTTCAGAAAAGAAAAAGAGTATGGCAAACATTAAAACCCTTAGAGCTTGTCGTCTTAAACATGATATAACATTTCTATGGCTATAAGAGCATGCCACCATAATCAAATGAGAAGTATAAAGTTAAAGAGTTCCTACTGTGAGAAATATTATTCTTTTTGGAAGAAGTAGAAGGAAAGACTGAAAGAGTATCATACAGAATATAAAATAGACTAGGGTAAGTTTATAGTTCACAAAGGTCACTGATTGTCCCTGCATGAGATGTTAGGATCATTAGTTGCTTCTCGAGTTCTATGAAGTAGAGATAAAAGCCAGACAGTACTTGTAGAGGAGGTATACAGATATCAAAGGATAAGTAAGAGTTAAGGGAAAGGAGAAGTTATTTTAGCAGTGATTGAACATTGGAAAATCATCATAAATGATTTTGATTTCAACACTCCAAATTATCTTAATTGAAACATGATGCATAACTGTTCTGTAGGAGCTTATTTAGTTTTCAAGAATATAAAACCATTGATAATTTAATAAACTGTGGATATTGTGGAGAGTTAATGCATGCATCCATAGACACAATACCTGAAGCATAAAAGACAGATAAAACAAAAGATAAATAAAAGGAAAACAAATGAAGATGAAACAAAGAATCCTTAAGCTTCACGCGCTTTGGCGCAAGTAAACAGAATAAATACTTGCCTCACCAACTTCTCCTCTGACACGATTTAGTGTATCTGCACTTGGATTACTTGAAAAGAACTCCATTTGCTGATGCAAGACCCTTGAGAATTCATCATTCATGGAATAGGCAGGAGCATAAGAAGCCACCTTACCATAGTTCTTCATGAACCTCATCTGAATATCCTCCAAGTATGAGAACGGAATCCTCCCTAGAACAGCATTCGTTAGTGGCAGGAGTGAAGGATAACTCAAATGACTAACAGAATTTTCAGTCCTTAGCAACAGATATCCATCAAATATCAACTCATAAATTTTCCAATGCCAACAATGTTTCTTTCAGGAAGTGCTGAAAGATGCTCGTTAAAAAAAAGTGTGAATAGATGAAACTAGGAAACTCAGAAAGGCATCTGTGAGATTTGCAGATGGAAATAGGACAATCAAGGGTATATTTGTGCCAACCAGATATTGAGAAGACACTAATTAGCTTCTATATGATCTTTGAAGTCACAAAAGTTGGCCATTCTAATATCGAACAACAAAGAGCGCTAAACCAAAACACAAACACACGCATAAACATGGTTTAAGTTGAGGGAAACAGTGACCAAATGCTAAATCAGCATCTGTTCATGGAGCCATTCAGGATTAAATTAGATGCAGATCCAGCATTTAAAGTTCATGAATTAGATACTTAGTAGATTTTTTAAAATGACCTAATCTGGAAACAGGTTTTATTTGTTTCTAGCTCTATAGTTCAGATTAACTTAACAGCTGGAGAAATAAATTGATTGACAAAAAAAGGAAACTTCACACAATATCTACAACAGAGACGGAATTTATACTCACTTCCAAAGGTTTCGTTAGCCATACAAAGGAAGGTGATTCCATTCGATCGGAGTATATGGAAGATGTACCGATCCTGAGAGAAACAAAGCCTCGATTCCGTTTCATCTGGAAGCTTCTCCATTATCCGCCGCGCCACCGCCCCGGTGTTCCCCGTCACGGCACTGAACTCCGCCAGCACCGTTGTGCCTCTCGCCACAACCGCATACACTATCGCCATTTCTCTCTCACACAGATACGTATCGAAAAAGTATGGAGCTTCGAATTGTAGACTGGAGAGCAAGTCTACGGAGGTTTTGATAAGGACACATAAGATAGGACGGACATCAGCATTACCTGTCATAGAGTTTTCTAAACTACACTTTACACCCCTTGAGTTTTTGTTTCTCACATATTGACCCCCTCTCATCCATCCTTTTAGTTTTACTACACCTTCGACTAAGAGATTATTCAAATCCATTGTTTATAATTAATTATATTAATTAATCTTGATTAGTGAATAGTGAGCATGATTGCATACGAGCATATGTTAATTAATTTGCAGAGTCCATGATTGCAAATGCTTCTTAATAAATATGGATATACTGATCATCAAGGATTGTGATAGAGTGATAAGTATTTCTTTATTTTTAATTAGAGATCTCAAATTCAAATTCAAAAGGCCTAAAATTAGCATTAGATAGAGTCTAAATACAAAGATAGATACCTAACCATGATATGCTCAAATTCTTCCGATGGCTAGTTAAGCAAAGCATATACCAATAAAGAAATGTTGGTGAGTGAATTTGCTCGAGTTACGAAGAAGCGTTAATACTCCTTTGAATTCATAGTATTTTCAAGACGGTGAATATTTCTAAATATATTAAGTCAAAACAATTACTATTTTTCTGGTCCATGTTTGATTTAACAAATTCTTTTCAAAATAATAAATATAAAGGTAAATTTTACTATATTACTCGTATTTATATAAGTTATCTAGATATTAAAAATGAATAGTAATAAATAATAATAAGAGCATGATAAATTATTTGTAAAATGTATATTTATTTCTAATAAAGTTGATAAGTAAAAATGAACGACTGACGTAATATATTAGTTTTCAAATAAGAATAAAGCCTATAATTGTGTAGTTGGCAATATTGAAGTGTTGAATAGTAACCTATGATCAACTTTTTAAAGTTTTTTTTACCTTACCTACTTCTGGTGGGAATTTATAAATGGCATTTAATGACACTTGAAGCAAACTTATTCAAATTGTCCAATATTGCATTAAAGATTAACCTTGAAATGTTTATGATATATATCTTGCAAATGAAACAAAAGAGGCATGTAATGTACTAACTTTACATCCAAAAGCAAATATTAGCAACAATAATATCAAACATTAATTAAGTTGCGACACTTACACATATACAACCACTTTTTGCTAAGATAGTACTAAACATGATCATTAATTACACAATACTCTACAGCCAAACCTATATTAACATAAATAGACATATGTTTATATATTTAATATCATATATAATAACATCGATCTCATAAAGATATATCTAAGACCTTTCTTCCCAACAACATAATCAATCATGACATAAATAGACAAATACGAGGGTACTTTCGTAAACTAATAAATAGTCTAGCCATTTTCTCTAATATTATGAGAAGAATAGCTAGAACACACTAAAATACTATATACATACATACTTAAGGTATCCCAATGATGGGGAGCACAGGGACATAGTAGCTAGTTGGTGCAATTCCCCATTCTTTTGGCACTGGTAGATCAATAGTCTTAGATGAACCAAACTCATCATGACATTTTCCATTAGCATTCTTGTTGGATGAAGGGCATTTTGTGTAGAACTTTAAAGGGTTAGAGATAGTGTAGGAGTTATCATCTTCTTGAGACTTGACAATATTGGGGTCTATTTCAATTCTTGAAACAAAGAGCTGATTAGGACCTCCAAGGATCTTGGCATAGCATTTGTTTGGTGGAGTAGAAGGAAGTTTTGTTTCAAAAGAGCCATCTTCTTCTGTTGTAGCCATAGTCAATCTTTTCACCTGACTACACTTCACTAAAACTTTTATTCCTGCTCAATTTTGAATATAATGGTCAAAATATGATATAATATTCAAGACTTAGCTTGCGTAACGATCATAAATTTAGTTGGAACTTGAAAAAAAAAAGTAATTTTGAAGTTAATTTGTTGAAAAATAGTTTTTGAATTGTGTTTGGACATGTATTTTTGACTTGAAATAATTTGAAGGTTTGTGAATGAAGGTGAAATTTCACACCGACATAGAACTTCAAATTTCTTTGAAGATATATTTTCAAAAACTGACTAAATTTCATGAACAAACAATATTTTCAAATTTATGGACAGGGAGAGCTTAGTTTCTATTTTCCTAAAAATATATGATATCATGCAATATCCTTTAAACCTGTCATGTTATTGTTTGGTATGATGAAAAACATATATATTTTTTTTATAAAATTACTTTTTGGTGTTATATTACTTGCATTAAAGTGAGGAATATGACTTTTGGCACTTACATATAGTAAACATTTTGTAACAAATAGTACAGAAACTCCTACCATGTATCGCTTGTTTCACTCAACACAAAAACGTTTGTTTCCGAAATCTAACGCTATGAGATATTACCAACATATATACAATTATTCTACGTTCAACACATGTCATCTAACTACTTAAATACTCATCACAAATAATCATATTTTACGGAAAAAGAAAACTATATATCAATCAAAAAAGAATATTTACCTGAGAGATCGTTATGTTGACTGCAGTCTAGGCAAGTAACAGAACCCTTCAAGACATAGCAAGACGATAACTGAAGTGTGGCAAGAACCAAAGTGATGCAGAGTGCAAATCCAAGCTGATATGATGCCATCTGATTAAGCTTGTGTTAGGTAGCTATAGCATACAGTATAGACTATAGAGAGTAGTGAAAATAATTCTAAGTAGTGAATGTTGAAAAAGAAGTATTGTAAGTATAAATAGAGGAGCAAGTAGTTCATGAAATGACAATAAATGAAAGGGTCCACAAGGCCTGTTATGGTAGTTGGAAACACTGAATTAACAAATGCAGGCTCTTAAATTCTCTTGAGAGCTTGCTGACTTATAACTTCTTATATACTATGCATATATGTCACCAACTTTTTCACATAAAATTTAAAGAAGATGAGTGTTTTCACGATTCGTCCAAGTTTCGCTATAACATAATTATACAGTATTTAATTTAAAGATGATGTGACCAAATTTGAGTTATCATGATCAATAGCGTGCCAACCCTCTGTGTTTTTCTTACTGTAATTATCTTCTCACCCAATAGATATTATGTTACGTTGTTAGTGTTGAACAATATTATAAGTACATGTTAATTATTTCATGCTACAGAAACTTAATTAGTCGTTTAAAAGAGAACATCTATCTATTTCTTCTTTTTTCTTTCAATAACTTCTTAATTCTAAACATGTCATGTTGGGATAAAATAATTTATTTTATTTGTTGACAAGGGAAACCCGCAGTCACTGCGCACAGGGTAAACCTGCTCCTATGCAATAGCTCACAAACCACATAGAAAAGGTAACGAGCTTGACCAAGAAGGCAAACCCCGTGCTTTCGCTGGCAGGGGGGGTCGGATATTTCCAACCAAAAGTACCACTTAGATTTCCCAAATCTAAACATATATACATATATTACCAGGAAAAGAAGTAGGAGGAAAATAAAGAGAAGATGCGTAGTCCTTTCATTATCTTTCTTGTGAAGGACCACAAGCTAGAGGCTCATGGATATACACATGCTTTATATTGTGGAAATTCACTTATGAATCTGAGATTGAAGAATGTAAAGATCACCTAGCCCTCATTAACAAGCCTACATGCTGCAAATATGGATTAACCAAAGATTTAGTATTAAATATGTGTTCCTATTAGACATTTTTGTTCCAACATTGGGGAAAAACTTTTGTGTGTGTTCTTAGTAGATTGTCTAATTGAAACTAGTAGATGTGTTCGTTTTTGGATAACATTGAAACATGTGGTTGATGATAGCTGCAGGTATCTGAATTCCCAACCAGAAGGGTGGTTGGTGTGACACCTTGAATAAATGTAAGGAGGAGAGTTAGAATTAAGCTTTTATTTCACCTCCGCAGATACGTACAATGAAACCTTGAAGACCATACTTACTCCTATTTCTATACAAGGACGTTTATCTGAATTTTGAACTGGCCTCTCATCATTTACATCTCACCTTATAAATACCTCAGTAAAAAGATTAATGTTACAAGGTAGCTCTAGCTGTGCGAGGCAACGCATTTTACACAAGGCATGAAGATGACCATTTAATATTAATATTTGTATATATTATTACATCCAAAATGTAAAAAATTATACAGTAATAATTTCAGGGTCAGAAAACGTAAAAATAACTTTAGCCAAATTAACAACATGCTAACAACCCAAAACTTTAATACCCTAACATCAACCTAACTTTATGGTCATTTTCGTTTTCAATAATATTCCATTTCCTACCAACTCATGTCCAACTTTTAGAGCAATCAAACTACTTCTTACACCCTCTAAAGCATTTTTAAAAAAAAAAAAGAACTAAAACTTTTAAAGTTCACAAGAAAAATGACCTACAAAAATTTAATACTCCCTCCGTTTCAAAAAGAATGACCTCCTTTTCTTTTTAGTCTGTTTCAAAAACAACGACCTCTTTTTTTTTCGATAACATTTTTAATTCAACTTTCCACGTGACATGTTTAAGGCAACAAAATCAAAGGGCAGTTTTGTACATTTCACCTAACTTTAATTTAGGACCACAAGATCCAAAAGTCTTCTTTATATTTTTAAACTACGTGCCAAGTCAAACCAGATCATTATTTGTGAAACGGAGGGAGTAACAATTTTCCGAGAATCTTGGACTTTAGGCTGGTATTTCCTCCAATGGGTCGAGAAGACGGGGGAATAGCTCAACTCACTCAAGATGTTCTCTTTCTTTTTTTTTTTGGGGCAGGGAGGGAAGAGGGTCATTGAAGAGAGTGAATTTGGGGCTCACTTCTCAGGTATACCGAAAAGAATTTGGTTCTTAGGTAAACGAACTACAAAGAGAAACTTGAAAGGTGATAACAGTGAGCTTCTTAACTTTATCAGATATACGTAGAAGCATACCGGGTAAACAAACCACAAAGAGAGGTTTTGAAAATTGAAGGCTTACATAATTTCCCTTCACCGTTGGGGGCATAACCTGCTGCCAGGAATGCAGGAAATCCAGGCGTCCTACCAACCCCATAGTGTGCACCCTTCACACGCACACCTTGAGGCAAGTTACTGCACCTTTCACCAGGACGCCCCAAGGAGCACCTTATACTCGCCTTCAAATATACTGCTTTTAACATCTTTCAAATTACATATATTCTCCATATGCAAAGATAACTGAAACATTTTCATGAAGAACCAAAAACTGATCGGAGAATCCAATGCTGAAGTACGTGACATAGTTAGGATTGAAGTAGCAAGGTTATATGATATAGTTAGAACTGATGGGAGTAGCAAGTTTACGTCACATAGTAAAGACTAAGGAGAAGCAAGTTTGTTGAGCTCTCTAGTTTCTCTATCCCCATGATCTTACACTTACCCTGAGCTTTTTCACTACTAAACCCACAGACTGTCTTCTAATATGGTTACCATGGAGTTCTTATCTCTTCAAATATCAAGTCACCCTTGTCCAGAAACTTTTATTTGACTAGACTGTGTAGTCATGTACATGGACTAATATATAATATTGCTGGACACTGCTGCATGGACTATTATATCTGTAACAAATTTGATGTACTGCTTTTCTTTTTAATATATCCGAAATATTTGTTGAAGCATAATACCTTGACTAACCAAAGGTCATCTACTACAAGTACATATTGTTTCTTCCGAAATCTAACCATTTACCTATCCAACATGAATTTCTTCACCACATGGGATTTGATATGTAGTTACCTAAATTTGAATTTAACCAGTAGAATCTTAGCGTGAGAAGCACAGCACAACAATACTTGCCATTACAAAAGTTTGAGATGGATTAAGATGGGGAATATAGGAGGAAGTTGGAGGGACAATAACACTTACAATGAACTGCTACTAATTGTGCAAATTAGAAATTATAGTACCCAGAGGATGTCCATACAGTGGAAGAGGGAAGAACTATAGCTGTGATTATTTTTTCTCCTGCAAATCTTGATATGTCAAAAGAATTCCTCTACGTTTCAACAAAAAATTAGTAATGATCGAGCGCAAATACCAAGAAACAAAGTAGACTTAGATACAGTCTCTCCACTCTCTTCCCTGTTGACTTCTAGTGTAGAAAGTAGAAACAATGCCTCAGCAATAATACTGTTCATTCTCCTTGACACGTTCATCGGCCTTCCAATGTTACAAGTTTGACTCAACAGGGTTCATCAAATAAGGCAATTCTAAGATTATTAATAAGACCAGCACTTCTAACTGTAAAGCATTTGAGAAATATGCACACACCCAGGGGTGGAGGAAAGATATTTGCCGAAGGCGTGTAAAGAATATTTAAAAAACGCCTAAAGCTAAAAAGATTAGAAACTGTGGTTAGCAGGAACTGAACCCGTTTAACACAGAGCTGAGCTTTTTTCGAATAAAAGAACCTCCTTGCTTCTACCTAGATGTGCCCATGCACACACCTTAAAGTGATAGCTAGCAAAGAGAAAAACATATTAGGTAAGAACCTTTATGCGACAGAAACAGCCGACAGGCTTTTCGCGCTCACAATAGCTCAAACAAGAACTTTTTATATCATGCAGGCACTTCGCTTTTAGTTAGAAGGAGAAACAGAGGCTGCTGACTGCAAATGCCATCCCTGCTTTTCTTTTCTTTCCTACCCAATCTATCTAATATAATTTGCTTTGGTAAGCCCCATCTTAACTTTGGGCCCTTACATATTAGAGGACAGGCACCAAGCACCCACCTAGTTTAGACCTATAAGCCTGGAAATTGCAATTGGTAAGCTTTCACTTCCAACTTGCAGCTGACAAAGACAATCTTCTTGGATTTGCAACCGGTACTGCTAATGCCAATGACCATGATGATAATTAAATAATGTGTTTCTCTATAAGGCATGCTCATTTAATTGACAATGTAACTTATTACTGCGGATACTTTCTAATCACAGCTATCAATCAGCCCTGATACTGATACAAATTCAAGAAGAAACCTAACAATTATCTCAAATTTACTAGAAAATTCAGGTAAGAAAACCTGTCTTCTGCAAAATAGCATCTCGGACTTGCCTCAAATCCCTCCCTTTCAACTTCCTCCCAGCTCCCTCAACCACAGAGGATGCCAAAATTGGTGTCTTTCTCGACGCAACAATTTCATGCGGTGGTAACATCTCACCACCGTCGACATCATCATCAACATCGTCGAAATGCCTGCCTCTTCGGCGCGCTGCTGCAGACATTACAGGTACATTCACCGGTGCGGACTGGAGATATTTAACCCGATCCACTTGCGGCCGTTTAGGAATTGTAGGAATTAAACGAGCCGACGACGTGGAGGAAGACGAGGAGGATGAAGAAACGGAGAGCAAAGCCTGCGCGTGGGACTCAGACTCCGGCAACGCGGCTAGGATACCGAAATGTTTGTGGTGGGAGAGATGGTTAGGGGACCGATGATAATTAGCGTTCGGACTTGTTGAAGTTGAATGAGTGGAGTGTTGAATTGCATCGGAGGATGCGTCAAAAATGTCGTGCTCGCTGAGCTCAACTTCGGCAGCGGAAGTCGAAGCAGAGGGTTGGGATTGTGAGTGAGCAGTGGAGAAAATGCCGAGGAAACGATCGGACGACGGCAATTTTCGCTGGTACCGGGAATTATTGGGTCCGCCGCCGCCTGAATCCATGGAGAAATTGCGGAGGCAAAATAGGGTTAAAGGGAAACACGGCTACGGAAGTAGTGGAGCTGCTTTTTGTGTTGTCGAAAAAATTCCTTCGCACTAAAAACGTGACCATTTACATGCATCCTCAATATTCTTAATAATAGTAAAAGTATAGTATATATTCCCTCTTTATTACTCCTAATCTAACATTAATATGATTAGTAAATATTAACACTTTGTTTGGATCATTGTTATCTATTGTTTTATAATGTATCGTATTGTATTGTACTGTATTGTATGATAGATACAATGTTTGGCTAGATTGTATTGTTTGTTGTTGTAATATTTTTATTGTTTAGTTTGATTATAGCGTACTGTATTGTATTACTTAAATATCCTTAATTATTCTAGGGTAAAAGGTTTGACTAGATTTAAATAATTAAGGTAAAGGGTAAAATAGTATTTTAAAATATTATATAAAGATATAACGAAAAAGGGCCTAAAATACCCTTAAAGTATTGAAAATGGTACAAAATTACGCTCCATCCACCTATTGGCTCCAAAATGCCCTTCCCACCCACCTATTGGGTTCAAAATACCCTTGTCATCCACCTTTTGGTTCAAAATTGACCACTTTTTTAACGGTTTTATATTTAAACTATTCAAATATTTTTTAATATACGTTGCGCTCAACTATTTGTTATAATTTAACTTATTAGTGTAATTTATAAAATCAATTCACTACCCACCCATTACTAATTAAATCCCTCTAAATTAATGAATTCGTCACATTATTAATGGAAGCTACTGTCAATTGAGTGTTTTTAAAAAATATAGAAGTAAATTATCATACATTCAAGTGGCTACATAAAAATCACCGATAAACTTAAAAGTTTGACTATGTTCATCTTAATTATTCTTACGTCTCAATTATGTGATGTTACTTCATAGGTAACTTTTTTTCAAAATAATATATTAAAGGTTTCAAAATAAATCATAAATATTTATAAAATTATATTTAAAAAAAGTGCATGAATTAATTCGGTATGTATTATTTCTTTACCTTTAATCATAAATTTTTAATTCAATTTTGAAAGAAAGTGTCCTCCTAAATAAGCGGCTCAACCTAAATTTAATTGGAGCTTCGATTCGGACTCGAATAATTTTGAATGTTATTTTCAGTAATCTATAATTTTATCGTGTTTTAGTAGTGTTTATGACGATTTTGATATTATAATTGAATTATTAATTGAGTGAGGTTTAGTTAGTAATGAGTGGGTAGTGGATTGGTTTATAAATTATATCAATAAATTAAAATTATAATTAATAGTTGAACACCCAGTATTTAAAAAAATATTTAAAGAGTTTAATTTTAAAACAATTAAAAAAATGGTCAATTTTGAATCCTAAGGTGGACGAGAAGGGTTGTAGAAATGATCAGTATCTTCCTAAGAACTCCATGGAAGGAGCTCTGAATTTCTGGAGAAGA
>NC_028642.1:56745357-56821447 GCF_001406875.1 Solanum pennellii
AGAACAGAAGTGAAAACTGCATTTTGCAGAATGAAAAACTAACTTTCATTGAGCTGATCTCTGCACATTTATACAAGTAAGTTGTAACAGAAAAAGAATCTAACTAACTGAAAAATAACAAACTAACTAACTAATTGAAAGATTAAAAAACTCAAGTCATAGCTAGACTAATTTAACAGAATGTTAAATACAGATCTTAACACCCCCCCTCAAGTTGGCAGTGATGTAGTTACTGACAACTTGCGCAAGATGTTAGAATGACTAGGTCCATTCAAAGCTTTAGTTAGAATATCAGCCATTTGTTCTGAAGTGGAGACATGATGAAGAGCAATGAGTCCTTCTTGCAATTTGTTTCTCACGAAATGGCAATCAACCTCAATGTGTTTGGTGCGTTCATGGAATACTGGGTTCTTTGCTATATGGATTGCTGCCTGGCTATCACAGAAAACTGAGATAGGTAACTTACAAGATTCAGTTAGTTCTCCCAATAATCTTTCCAACCAAACCAATTCTCCAACTACCTTTCTGATTGCTCTGTATTCTGCTTCTGCTGATGACAAGGATATTGTTGTCTGTTTCTTTGATTTCCAACCGATAGGACTATCCCCTAGAAACACTATATATCCACTTACAGATTTCCTAGAATCAGAACATGCTGCCCAGTCAGAGTCACAATATGCAGTAATTGTACAATCTGCATGTTTGGTCATGAAAATCCCTTGGCTCAAGTCATTCTTCAAGTATCTCAATACATGAAAGGCTGCCTTAAGATGTGGTTCTCTAGGTGCCTGCAAAAATTGGCTAAGATGTTGAACACTATATGTGATGTCCATTCTTGTATTTGTAAGAAAATTCAATTTTCCCACCAACTTTCTATAATAAGTTGGATCAGTAAGTAGTGTTCCTTCAGTTGAACTCAATTTCACAGAGGGATCAAGTGGTGATGATGTTGTGCTACAGTTTGAGCAACCAAACTCCTTGATTAAATCAGTAGCAAACTTCTTCTGAGAAATTAAAACACCATTGTCTTTGTATAGAATTTCTAGGCCTAGGAAATAATGCAGCTTTCCCAAATCTTTTATCTTGAACTGATCATGTAGATGTGCTTTTAAGGACTCAATTTCTGCCAAGTCTGTTCCTGTCAAAATAATGTCATCAACATATATAGCTACAAAGACTACAGACATTCCAACTTTTCTATGGAAGAGAGAATAGTCACTGTCAGAGTGTGAATATCCTCTTGAGCAAAGTGTTGTGGCTAGTTTTTCATACCACTGTCTGCTGGCCTGTTTTAAACCATAGAGAGACTTTCTCAACTTACATACCATTCTTCTATCATCAACTAGAAGGCCTTGTGGTAGTTGCATATAGACCTCTTCATGTAGATCACCATGAAGGAAGGCATTGTTAACATCTAGTTGAAATAAACTCCAACCTTTCTTGACAGCCAAACCAATTAAGGTCCTTACAGTGGTCATCTTTACCACAGGTGAGAAAGTTTCATTATAATCAACACCTGCTTGTTGTGTATAACCTTTGACAACTAATCTTGCTTTAAACCTCTCCACTGTACCATCAGCTCTGTGCTTGATCTTGTAAACCCACCTGCAACCTATTGGTTTCTTCCCTGCAGGTAGTGTTACTAAATCCCAAGTGTTATTATCATACAAGGCCTTAAATTCTGATGTCATGGCTGTTTGCCATGCAGGATCCAAGCATGCCTCCTCATAAGAAAATGGTTCAATGTCATGAGAAATGTGTTGCATTAGTTGCTGACTATCCAGGCAAAAAGAGGTGAGGGAAATATGGTTTGAATTGTGATGACTGGTGTGTGGAGTAGGGATTGAAAAACATGAATGTGATGAAGGCAACTTGTAGGCATATTCACTTAGATATTTTGGAACAGTGTGTGTCCTAGTTGATCTCCTAAGAACTGATTCATTTTGTGTTTCAGTTGGTATTGTAGGAGTAGAAACAGTTTGGATAGTGGTTGGTTCTTCAGTGTGCATGTTTGTTGGTAAAACAGTAGGGGTTTGAGTGTTAACTCCAACAATCTTATCAAGTTCAAAAGGTGAGGAAACAGAATAATCAGTGTTAGTGACTTCCTTGGTGATATCCTTATCTAACATATTCAACATTGTAGAATTATTTCTCAGATTTTTCAAGACAGAAGTGAATGTAGAATCAGGAAACACATCAGCAAAAGGAAATATATGCTCATGAAATGTGACATCTCTAGAAATGTGTATCCTTTTAGACTCCAAGTCTAGAACCTTGTAACCTTTTGTGTTGAAAGGATATCCAATGAAGATGTGAGGGGTTGATCTTGGTTCAAATTTGTCTTTATGTGTTTTGATGGTGGGAAAGCATAAACATCCAAATGACCTGAGGTGTGAGTATGAAGGCTGCTTGTCATACAATATTTCAAAAGGTGTTTTGTTGTTTAAGATTATGGAAGGAAGTCTATTGATCAGGTATGTTGCAGTAAGGACACATTCCCCCCAATATTGTAAAGGAAGTTTTGAGTGGTATAACAAAGCTCTGGCAGTTTCAAGCAAATACTTATGTTTTCTTTCTACAACACCATTTTGTTGTGGTGAGTAAGGACAAGTTCTTTGATGAATGATTCCTTTATTCTGGAGAAAATCAGAGGTTTCTTTATTTGTGAATTCTAAACCATTATCAGTTCTGATGGACTTTACTGTAGTTTTGAATTGGTTTTCTATTAGGCAAATCAAGGCTTTTATGGTTTGTAGTGAATTGCTTTTGCAGCTGAGCAATTGAGTCCATGTTGATCTACTAAAATCATCAACCATGGTTAGGAAGTATTTCTGATTTGTATGTGTTGGTGTATTATATGGTCCCCATAAATCAATGTGAAGCAATTCAAAAACTCTTGTGGATTGTATTGTCTTTTTGGTAGGAAAAGGAATTCTTGCTTGTCTTGCCATTGGACAAATAATGCAAGTAAAAGGTTGTTTTGGGGCAAAGGAAACAGGTATAGTAGAGATAGCCTTCATTTTTCCAAAAGGTACATGGCCTAGTCTTGCATGCCACAAATGATCCACATTTCCATGAGACATACATGATTTGTGAAAACTAACAGGACACAAATTACTAACAGATGATTGTTGTGGAGTCCAACAAATGTCTTTATTATTTTCATGAAGAGATTTTACAGAAGAGATACAAGTGAAAGGCTTATGTGATACAGGATATGAAGCAGAAGAAGATGGAACTGAAGCAAGTGAGGAAGAACCAGATGAATTCCTGCAGTTTGGACACCTTGAACAAGTGAAGTATAGGCCATCCTTTGCACTACCAATCTCCAGAGGGCTCTTCAGAGAAGGGCCCTGCATAATACATGATGAATTGGTGAAACTAATGATAGCTTTGAGTTGTGAAGTTAGACACTGAACAGAAATTAAATTGAATTTGAAACTAGGTACAAATAACACTTGATATAGAGTCAATGTTGAATTTAGATAGGCATCACCAACTTCAGTCACTTTCACTTTATATCCATTTGGTAGTGTAACTAAGAATGGATAAGCCAAGGGTCTGATTTTAGTAAGTAAGGCTTTATTATATGTCATGTGGTTTGTGGCTCCTGAGTCTATAATCCATGATGCAGCAGGTGATACAACACATTTACAAGACATTTTACCAAAATCAGTTATAGAGGAATGACAAGCTAAGATACCTGCAAGGTTCACAGCTCCTTGTTCATGTGTAAATCCATCTGCAGAATTTTTGTGTCCATCACTCGTGGCTTCTCCATGAACATGAATGTTTCCCAACAAACCAAGCAACTGATTATACTGATCATATGTAAAGCTATGAGTCAAATTGTTTCCTTGATCTTCATACTTCTCAGAAGTTGTACTTCCTGAATTACCATGAACATTTGCTGCAGATCCTGAATTTCTCCCCTTAGTAAACTTAAAATCTGGAGGAAAACCATGTAATCTATAACATTTTTCCTCAATGTGGCCTGATTTCTTACAATAGTCACAAAACAAATTTGACTTATTGTAGTTTGATGGATATGTTCTGAATGAATTTCCTGAATTACTAGATGAACCTGTATAGTAATCAGAAGATGAATTGTTGGCAGGATTATTTTGCTTGTACACACCCTTACCCCCTCTTCTACTTGGAACAAAACTTGTTCTGAAAGTGTTAGTGTTGTTGCCTGCATTAGATTGCCTAGAACCTGAGCTGCTGTTTGTAGATGCACTCAGTGATGTGGAATCCAGATGAATTCGAGAATGTGGTTTGATTTCCCTTTGTTTTTCTTCCTGAACTAAGATGGAGAAAGTCTGTGCCATGGTGGGTAGAGGATTCATCATCAAAATGCTTCCTCGCACAATTGTGTAGACTTCATTTAGGCCCATTAAGAACTGAATAAGTCGTCTATCTTGTTCTGCCTTGTGCAGCTTATTCTTACCCCCACAAGTGCATAAACAAGTGCACTGTGTAGTATCCAAAGTAGCTAATTCTTCCCATAACCTTTTGATGTTGGTGTAATAACCTGTAACATCAAGGTTTCCTTGAGTAAGACCACTGAGTTCCTGTTGAATTTGATACAACTTCGCACCATTTGCTTGATCATATCGATCTTCTAATTCATCCCATAACTCCTTTGCATTGTTTACATATTGTAGGCTATCAGCTAGATCCTTTGACAGAGAATTAAGAATCCAGGAGGTTACCATATTGTCACAGCGCTCTCATTGATCATACATAGGTGAAGTTGGAGCTGGTTTCTTAATCTTGCCATTGATGAATCCTGTTTTATTTTTCACCGAAAGTGCTCTGAGAACTCCCCGTCGCCATGAACGGTATCCAACACCATCAAACACGACTGGAGTGATTGATGATCCAGCATTCTCTGAAGGATGCACATAGAGAGCATTATTGAAGTCAGGAATCTGTGGTTGTTGAGTTTCAGCAGTCAAGGTTGGTTGATCTGTATCAATCGCCATGAATCAATGACCAGCAAGAAGAAGAACAACTGAGATCTAAAAAAAATGGGAATATCAGATTGATGACTGATCGAAGAAACAAAAGCGAGATTTGAAGAAGAAGAGAATCAACACAGAGGAAGAACCCAAGGCTCTGATACCATGTAGAAATGATCAGTATCTTCCTAAGAACTCCATGGAAGGAGCTCTGAATTTCTGGAGAAGAAGAACAGAAGTGAAAACTGCATTTTGCAGAATGAAAAACTAACTTTCATTGAGCTGATCTCTGCACATTTATACAAGTAAGTTGTAACAGAAAAAGAATCTAACTAACTGAAAAATAACAAACTAACTAACTAATTGAAAGATTAAAAAACTCAAGTCATAGCTAGACTAATTTAACAGAATGTTAAATACAGATCTTAACAAGGGTATTTTGGAGCCAATAGGTGGATGAGAAGAGCATTTTGGAGCCAATAGGTGGATGAAGGGTAATTTTGTACCATTTTTAATACTTTAAGGGTATTTCAGGCCCTTGTCCGAAGATATAATTGAAAAAAGAAATTAAGTAGCAATGGAAACACACCAAATTGGTTGTTCCATAAAATAGGGATTTCCATTGTTACGTAACAACAAAATTTAACAATACAGTATAACACATTTTAAGTAACAATCAAAACATACATTATAGGTATAATAACAATACATTACAATACAATGGATAATAATGATTCACACATGGTATAAGAGTATATGATATAATATGTATTATCATACTGCTCCGTCTTTGACTTGCAATATCCTTTTAGAAATATCAAAAAACATAAAGATGATTTACTATAATTTTTTTAAAAATAGAAGTTATTTAAATATTAAATATTAAATTAATAATATTTTTTAATAAAAATAAAATTAAACACAAATTAATAAATCATTTTTTGTATTCATCAATTGAACCAGTAAAATTAGACAACTTAGCTTTTAGGTGGAGTATTTCTTCTTACCTTTCTTAATATATCATTTACCATACTTTTTTTGTTATTTTTTGAATTTCTATTTTAGGTGTAATGACTAGAGTATTTGTTTATTTAATCGTATATAGTAATACTTTTTTTGGTCTAAAAAATAACTTGACTAAAACTCCATTCTTTTCGATCAAATAAAAAGTTGGACCCAAAATAATGAAATTCCATGCATATAATATATATTTTATTTCTCCTTTAGCTGCATTGACTGCTACAAATATTGAATATCTCTCTTGCTATGCTCACAGAATATGAACTTTGTGAATTCCTAGTAAAATTTCTAAAATTACTCATATTTAGACATCATTAGGTGCAAAGTATAAAATTACAAAGACATTGTATTATCACATTGACAAATAACATTTTAATTTTAACATGAAACTTTCTGATGCAAGCAGAATCGAAAATACTAAGCTACAGATAAATACAAGTTCAAATTTTATTTGAGGATGAAATCGAGTATTCCTCGTTTCATGTTATTGCTGGGAATACATTAATTTACCCCATGAACATTACTACTCTCTTGCTACTACCTTTACATCATCATCTAAATCTGGAACTCAGAATTACATTTCCGATTCCTCTTTATTTTCATAATTGAAACAGAGAGAGAAAAAGAGTAGTTTTAAACCTTTTTTTTTTTTACAAGTAAACCAAAAAAAATAAAAAAAAAATTAAACACCCCTTTGTCTTTGTGCAGGAGCGGAGCTAGAGCTTCTGTTTCAGGTTCGTCCAAATGCTTTGGTCCGAACACTGTATTTATCTTGAATATGTAACTAAGTAACTTAGAAAGGACTAGAAACGTGAACTCGTATGTTTTTAAATATTGGCTTCGCTTCGCCTCTGCTTTTTATGATATCTATTTTTTTTTTAATTCCTAAATTGTTTTAGATTCTCCAACTTCTCTTTTCTCATCATCATCGTCGTCATCATTTGTTACGTATTGACTTGATTCATCTTCTTCAACATCCTCTGAATCATCATCATATTCTTCATCTTCATCGAAAAATTCGTCATCTGACTGAACAATATGTAGCTTCAATCGTCCATCTTCTCTACATGCATGCAAGAATTCCCATTCAGGAATTTTAACTTCCTTGAGAATAAACCTACCATTTTCTCTAAAAGATTCAAAACAAACACAGGGCTTTCCGTTTCTACCAATGCAAGAAATTGGAGGAGGCAATAATGCCCCTTTATTTGTTCTTGATTTAATTTTTGTATATTCATGACTTATAATCCCCTGATTATGAATGTTTATTGATCTAATTTCTTCGTGTTCTTGATCATTCCCAATGCTCAATGCATTCATAATGTCTTCAACATCATCACAGCTTTCAAATCCAAGGCTTTCTGTACATATTGAAAGACAATCTGAATTTCTTGAAGAAAAGCTATCACTATGCTTGTAATGTTTATTCTGACTGCTTGGTGGATAAATGGGGTCTCTGTTTTTCCCTTCAACACCAGATTGGTGAATTGCTTCGAAAGATAATGACGAATTATTATAAGAAGAACATGTCGATGATGATGACGACGACGACGATGAGGTGGTAGTAGACAATGGAGGGAGATAATTAGAAGAAAACGATGAAACAGAATTTAATTCATCAAAAATCTCCATAAAGGATGAATCTTTATTTGGTTTTGTTGATTTAATCTGATTCCATGAAGAAGTGGAATCAAGAATTGTTGAATTTTCTGGGAATGGTTTGTCAAAAAAGTGTTTTAGGCCTCCACAGGTAACCATATTTATTATCAACCCTTAAAGACAGAGTTGTTGTTAATTGAGCTAAGAACTGAGAAGCAACAAAAAGAGTTAACTTCAGGTTGGTTTTTCTAACGGTGAAACATAGGCGATTCTTGTGGTGAGGATGGGAAGATAAGGTGTCAATGACTTGGTTTATTTAATTAGTTTATATCCAATTTAAATCGTTACTAAAATTAGACTTTTTAAAACCGTTCCAATTATTTCGATGATAAGTGAGTTACGTTGGAGGTAGATATACATACATACACAAAACAACACAGGATGAGAATGGGATTGTTGATAAAGTCAAGAGAAATGTGATGTTTATTAATAGTTCCTGTTTTACAGGAGTACCTCTCAATTTAGAAATGAAATAAATTTTGGTGGTTTCTATTGTATATCTGAAACTGTAAAATTATTGAAATAAAAGAGTGCATGAATATCACATGTGGAATAATTTTACTTGTCAATTTACGCAAAAATAAAAGCAATTGTCATTTCTTTATTGTTGGTTAAGGAATTGGATCAGAAAATAATCCAGTTGTTATGCGAAGACAGACGGGCTTTTTAAAAGGCTGATAAGTCGCCTTCTCTAATTTTTGTATGAGAGAAGGTTCTAAAACGTATATCAAGTATTTGAATTGATATAAAATTACGTTTTAGTTATTTATCGATCTTAAAATATTTTTAACGTTATCGATTCAAAAATATCCTGCACTCGATGTTAATCTTTTGATTCATATTTTCTTTATATTTAATAGCTCTCTTAAAATAAAATTATTAAATATTTATTTATTATATTTCTTAGAGCAACTTTCACATAGAGGAAACACAAATATTATATTTATATGCTATAATTATAGTTTGCATAATAGTGCTTCATAGCAAACATAAATATGTATATCTCGCTATATATATGCAAAAAAAAGCAATTGTATAATTTGTTTCTGTTTCGGTATACATATACAAAAAATTAATTGTATAATATGTGTTTGTATAAAATGAGAAAGAGAGAAAGACAAAAGAGAATTGGGTAGGAAAATATTTGTATTGTATAATTATAAGTGTATAGGACGAAGATATATGTACTTGCATGTGTATATACAATTTTCTCTCATTTTATACAAAAGAAAATACAATTCATACATTTTTGTTTGTATAAGCGAGAAAGGCGAGGAAGAGACCGACGAGCGAGATCTGGGAGAGGGGAGAGAAGAAAACGAAAATATATGTATACATACAATTTTCTCTCACTTTATACAAACGCAAACATATTTTATGCATTTGCATTTGTGTAAAAGCGAGAGAGACGAGGGAGAGAACGAGATTCACCAAGAGAGAGGCGAAATAGCAACAATTTACTATGGGGTACAATTAAATCAAATTATGTTTATAGCATTTAATTTGAATTAATAGTTTGCTATTATTTACAATTTAAATCTTTCTCATATAAATAATAAAAATGATATTTTTAAAAATTCTATTTTCTATTAAAAAAAAACCCACTTACAACTAATATTTTGACCCGATGCACCTGAAAATAATATTGAAAAAAATAATTAATTTCATAATATCTTCCTAATGGTCTATTTTAAATCAACCTCAATTTATTATAAACGTAACTCAACTCATAAATGAGGATCCAACTAAAATTCATACTTACCTCGATTGATTTTCCATATAAAAGAATTATTATTTTCATCAATATAAAGTTTTCTCCCAATTATTCAAATGTCTTGTTTATTTTCTCTTTTATTCCTTTTTAATCTCTTATTATTAATTAGGATATTCGGGACTTAATTTGAAATGAACTTAGATTTTATATTATTTTAATTAGTATTATTATCATGATGGGATGAGGGTGCACGGATAAGAGAAATTATTATTTTTAATTTTTTGTTTTCAATTATGGATACACACAAAAGAAAAATATAATATTTGTCAATATTTGCTTGATTAGTTCATCTTTTATTGAACTAATTATTTCTATATGAATGCATCGTTATTTTCCTTTTTTTCTTTTTCATAAATAAAAAAAATGGTGGACAAAATTCATATAAAAAATAGAAGAGATAGGAAGTGAAGGACCGTGGAGGGAGGAGAGTAGAGAGTAGATACCAACCTTTATATAATTTTAAATTTACTATCAAATTTAAAATCAAGTCAATCACGTGAGCTTTTATGTTAAGTAACTTCAAATTATTTTAACGGAAAGGGCTCAAAATGCCCTTAAACTATGAAATTTGATTTAATATTACCCTCCATTCACTTAATGAGTATGATCCGTTAGACATAATGATATTTTTGAACTGAAAGATGGACATCTGCGATATTTTAAGGTCGAAAGATGGATGGAGGGTAATTTTATTTCAATTAAAATACATAAGAGGCATTTTAGGCCCTTCTCCATTTATGTATTAATAAACCAGTAGATTCATTTAGAATAAAGTATTTTTGACGCGATTTCAAGATGTAGACAATAATCCATTCAATTAAATTAGGAATAAAATAACATTATCTCGCTTCAATTTGTTTGATTGATTTTGATTTCGATATGATGAAAAAAAGATTTTGAATGTCATGTTAAATTAAAGATTTGTATAAATCAAGTGCTCATAAGCATTTTTTTTTAATTTACCTAAACACAAAAAAAACGTATAAAAATTATTTTGCTCGCCTAAAATACGAAATAGGTTAAAAATGTCTTTGAACTATGTGAAATTGATCAAAATGCTCTCGTTTTATAGTTTGGGTCATTGTCATCAATAGTTCAAGAGTATTTTTAGACTAAACTATTGACTGCAATGACATTTTATCCAAACTATTAATTGAGCGCGTTTTTTAGTTCAATTTTGCACAATTAAAGGACCTTCTTTTTAATCTTTTCCTGCTTAAGATAAGTCAATTCAATCTTGATTTTTTTAATCTTATGATTTTAAACATGTTACATAAAAGGGTAGAATTAAAAAATTATTAAAAAAATAAATGAAAATAAAAATAAGAAAAATAAATTAAAATTATCCATTATCACATTTGAGATTAATTTTTCTCGACTGACCGTGAACAAGAAAATTAGATCGTTAATTCATTTTTAGATATACCTATTTCTTTTAGTTCACATGTATTTTATAAAGAAATTACTCTCTCTGGTCCTCGTGTAACATAACACCAAATTCTTGGAGCAACACATCTCTTGCTGCCTTTTTTTTCCCCTCCTTTATTCTTCTCTCTGTTACGGTCTATCCCTACGCCTTTACCCTATTACTTACCTATAATATTTATCTAAACTATTTCTGTACATTTTGAAACATATGTGTTAAAGAATGACAAAAGTTTAACATCGGTGTTTAATGAGATGGGTGGACTCCTTACAAGGCTTGGACAATCCTCCTTCCTTTGAGTTGACTTTTGGGTGTGAATTAGGCCTAAGACCTAATTTCACATGGTATCAAAACAGGGTCCGTCTCACCCGATGTTAGGGCCTCCAAAATCAAAATTGCCTACGCACCAGATGCTAAACACTGGGCGTGAAGTGGGGTGTTAAAGAATGACAAAAGCCCCACATCGATGGTTAATGAGATGGGTGAACTCCTTATAAGGTTTGGACAATCCTCCTCCCTTTGAGCGCTTTTGCCTTATAAGGTTTGGACAATCCTCCTCCCTTTGAGCGCGACCTAAGACCTAATTTAATATTTTTGAAGGTACCAGTACTGTTGATACTTTTCCCCCCAACACAAGTCTCCCAATTAGTATTTTACTAGACTTATGCACCCAATTGTTTAATCACAATTCACAAACCACTGAAGAGTGAACATCCATATTTCATTTACAAAGGTATCTCTTTCTCTTACTCACACATTCACTTTCCATACTGCTTCCTGTCAAGCCACTAAAGCGAGAGCTTTAAGGAGGAGATTTTTGACCTTTTTAGTTAAAAGGATGAGGTCTCCTAGTTTAATTTATTTTTTAGATTGTATTTAGGCGACTAATTTTATTGAGTACGGACTTTGTTTGATAGGAAATGGATGAGATGAAGCGAGCAGCTCAAAATGGGGATGTTAATGCTTTTTACGGAATAATTGAAAAAAATCCATCAATTCTTAAAGAGATTGACGCGTTAGAATTTGTAGAAACTCCTTTGCACACAGCTGCAGCTTGTGGGAACACTGCTTTTGCCATTGAAATGTTGAGCTTAATGCCTAGTTTCGGAAGGAAGCTGGACCCCAGGGGATATAGCCCTCTGCATTTAGCACTGAGTAATGGACAGGTAGACACTGTGAAGGTACTCATAAGATATGATCCTAAACTCATTCAAGTAAGAAGCAGGGAGAGGCTAACACCGCTGCACTATGTAACTGCTCAAACTGACAATGTTGAGCTTCTCGGCGAGTTTCTCCTTGCTTGCCCCACCGCAATCAAGGAAGTGACCATTCGAGGAGAAACAGCTGTGCATCTCGCTGTGTTAAGTAACAAGTTGCCCGCTTTTAAAGTTCTAATGGGTTGGCTCTACCGGACTAGCAATAAAAAGATATTGGACTGGAAAGATAACGAGGGATCCACAGTGTTGCACATTGCTGTAGAAACAAGTCAAGTTGAGGTATATCATGTTTCTTCATGTATATTCATTTTTGGTTATTTTATTATTATATATGATGATGATCTGCAGGTTGTGAAGATTTTAGCAAAGGAACTAGCGTATATTAATGCTACAAATCGGTATGATAAGACAGCTCTTGATATTGTTGAGGATCAAATAACATTTTCAGCTTTCAATGATAATCCGAACCAAGTTTATGTAAAAATTAAGAAAATATTGGATAAGGTTGGTGCCATGACGACATCAGAACTTCCTAAGAAGTTTACAATGGCGGATCTTCTTCAAGATATTCCACATTTCACTGACCTCACCAACGTAATCAGATCACATGCAGCAGCAATTGTGGATTCACGTAAAGGATTAACAGAGGATGCGCGAAATGCATACCTGATAGTTACTATTTTGCTTGTAACGGCTAGTTTTCAAGCTGTTCTCAGTCCTCCAGGTGGCGGTTGGGAAACGAAAGACGACGATACTAATAACAATAATAATACCTCTCTGGTTATGCCATGCCTGCCAAGACAACCAATTCCTCAATCCACAAACATTCATTTCCAAGCGTAAGGGGACCAAAAAAAGGTCTTTTTTACCCATTTTTAATAATGAATTCCATTACTTTTGCTCTTGCTGTTGCTCTGACTTTTGCGCTGCTGCCCTTCCATGTTGAAAACACTGCATTGTTGCTATGGTCACTTGTGTTTCTCATGGTCACCTATTCAATGTCTGTTATACTCATATCGCCAAATCACAACGGCGAGTGGATTATCGCCGCTGCATGTTCGTTTGCTGCACTATTCGGAGTTCATGGATTTTTTAGTTTTTCCAAGCTTACACAAGTTGCAGGATCAATGTGGATACCAATACCCTGTGTTGCCAATTTCATTCGCCGGACATGTACTAGAGGTCTTAAAAGATATCGCATGGAAAGGAAAGTCCGTCTAAGCAAATACAATACTTGATTTCAGATCATCACCAACAATTACTCTTTTGTGTCTCAAAAATAATATCTACAGTTCTCTCTTCAGTTTTAAGTATGTTTCGTGTGACTTTGTTTTTCTTCAAGTTTTCTTTCACTGGATTTATATAGAGGTACATTTAATAGCGATTGCTATGAAATTCATGTCTCATTTACGACACATATCTCTCTAGTTGTTCATTGTTGGTAGATATTATTCATGTGCACATGATCAAATGGATGTAGTTTGATATAAACACCAGGTGCGGATATCATTTTCACAAAGTGAACCATAATAACCATTCATTAAACGAACATCATTCAAACACAATAGGTTCCTGATTGAATTCTACACCTGACCATTCTCAATTACAGAACAATTTTCCAACTGCTTCAACCTTAAACAAGAGCATACACATAATTAGATATATAAATAACTAGTAAAGATCAGATTCCTGGTGAGTATGAATCTCACAATCTGAGGTTGGGTAAGAAACACATGTGAGCACATAGCCCTCCTCTATTTGATTATCATCCAGAAAAGATCCATCGGATTGATCAACAGATCCTGATACAATCTTCCCAACACATGTTGAGCATGCACCTGCCCTGCAAGAATAAGGGAGTTCGACTCCAACATTTTCAGCTGCATCGAGGATGTAAGTATCTGAAGATGCCTCGAATTCATGCTCAACACCATCTGGACAAACCAACTTGACCTTGTAAACTGCTGATGCTGATACTCTAAACCCAGAGCTAGACTTCAATCCAAAGCCCTTAGAGATGCTCCTTACAAACCCCAGAGACACTGGGGTCTTAATGAAGACACTCTTTCTTTGGGTGTGAGGAGCAGTTTTTACTATAGAGGTTGCAGCAAGTCCGACAGTTGACATGTTCACCTGATTAAAAAAAGGAACAATTTAACTACTTATAACACCTAGTGTTCAAGAAATAATATCTTTGTTGGTGCTCAAAAAAAGAAAAAGTATGAATCTATTGAATTCAAATGAAACTAGAATTTTTATCTTCACCCAATTAATGTTGCGTATCAGGTAAAACTAAGTTACTAACAGGTTTTACATGTCTGATTTTTCTAACAAAGTGGTTGTAATTTGTAATCAGTTTAACATTCAATAATGTACTGCTCTTCACTCGAAGCTCCATATAGAGTGACCTGCTAGACACTTGTAAAAAGTTACTACTAAAACCAGAAAGCGAAAGAGCTATCTTCCATCTGCATGTCATTCAGGTAAACAAGAAAAAGAACATCAAATTGAATTTAGAATGAAAGAATAACGAATAGTTCCAAACACCCAAAATTCAGCTAAGACTAAAGATCCAACCTTTAATCCTACACCATGAATTTCACCAACAAATGAAAAGGGAAAATTGTAAATTTCAACAACCAATACTAAAACAAGACAAACCCAATACTCAGAAGAAATCAACAAGCATAACACGAGATATTCACATGAAACACACAAGTCCAGAATCATAACCAAAAAGTTCAAAAACATTAATTTTTTTTAAAAAGAAGGGAGGCTTCTTACTGGAGAAGGAAGGCGGAGTAATCAAGGAGGAGCAGAGAGGATTAGAAAGAATCCAAATGAGAGCAATGCATTAGGCAATCTCAAAATGTCACCTTCAACAAATATATATAGAGAGTTATGTTTTGGGGATTACCGAATTAAGATGCTGCCCATGGGTTCTTCTTTCCCCTTTTTGGAATTACAATGGGAGTCTTTACCTATTTGCCCTTCCCTACTCATTTTGTACTCTTATTCGAAATATGATCAAAATAAAAACTATTGTTCAAGCTAATTTATGAGAATCTAAATTAATTTTACAAAATATTTATCACCCTCCATCCAAACTAGTTAATGTGAATCTAAATTAATTTATTACTAATTATTTATCACTCCGCAAACCGTTAGTGCGAAATACATTCTACAGTCAACTTAGAAATGGAACACTACAAGACTCGGACTACAACGCAGGCATCATCGATCTAAAACTCTCTCATGCATCTATCTTTTAGTCTGTTAATTCTTTAGAGTGGTGATGCCTCGTGAATAATAAGCTTGAAACGAGTATTATTTTATCACCTTTAGTTTTGGTTTAATAATAAGCTTACTTATCAAGGGGACTCCACCAATTTCTTTATAAGCTAAGCACGAAGGCTAATTAGAAAGAGTCAATTAAAAAAAAAATTGCAACATATAGTTGCCCTTTCTACTAAAGACATTGTAAAAAATTTGTAGGTTTGAATAAAATCTTTTTTCAAGCCTCTTAGAGAATATTACACCAAAAAAGCTTTTTATGATGTACTGTGAGATTGTTATAAAAACCAACACAGTTTTATGTTTCACTGTCCAAAACTACAGAATAAAGTAATGTACTACAATTGGCATCTCGGATTGTTACTGGGATCAGTGAAAACATCATTAACGAAGAGAAAGCAAAAATATCCCTAAAAGTTTTATAGATATTCAAAACAAGATAACAAAAATAACAACTACCCAAAATTTTCAAAGAGTGTCTACAGCTCACAACAAGAAAGCCTGAAAAATTTCCAACAACAGAAACAGAAATCTTCTTAAAAGATACGTTGTGTTTTTCCCATGGTGCTCTTCAAGTACAAGCACCTAACCTGTATTGACAAAAACATTGCAGAAATTAGAACTGGAATGTAAAGTATCCAATCCAGGAAAATATTGAAATAGAGATGGTTAAACTAGGACTCCGAGAGGTACTCACATTTTGCCAATTCTTCTTCAGCAATGAAACAAGAAAGTTGACACTCATTTGCACATTCTGGAAGATCTGCTTCTCCTCCATATCCATGTTTCCAACAGCAACACCCATGCAGAGCACCTTTTTCAATTGAAACTTGATAGTGGCCTTGGTCTCATTAACCTTGGATTCAAGAGACTCTTGGTGGGAAACAAGGGTGGGAAACTTACCTGCATTTACAAATGGAAAAAGCAACTCAGACATGAATTTGAAGGTGAACATACAAGCTTGGACTAAACTACCATGAGTACATGATTGCCACTGAAAGGAAGTGACAAATGCAACATTCTACTGGATGAAGAAAAGCAGCTAACCTAAACAAACAGCATATAAAGAATTAAGATAATCTATGAACTTGCCTGCCTTGTTCAGACCAGGCCCCAACAAACGGGGAATCTGCTTGATGACAGATTCTGAAGCCAAGAAAGCATGGTATTTCTTTGCAAGTTTCTTGACCAGTTTCTTGTTCTTGTTGAGCTTCTTCAAGCCTTCAACATCCATGTACTCCAAACCAATCTTTTCTGCCTGCAAACATAAAAAGCACAAAGTTTTAATCATTCTTTCTAAACAAATAAACAGAAGACTCAGGAAATGTACAAAGAGATGCAGTTTTTTGGCCAATCTGATATTAACAGCCACAATATTCCCAAGACAATATCAATAACAATAACAATCCAACATCAAAGTGTCATGTCTGGTGGGCTAGGAAAAAAAACTCTGATGTTTCAGGCTTGTTTTAATGAGAAATTAATCATCCCATTGTTAAGCTAAATCTTGCAAGCAGGAGATGTTAGTTCAGTAAAGCCTTCCAACAAAAGCATAGTTCTTAACATAATCAGTTCATATATTGCCCACTAGTTAACATATTCATTAAAATTACCTCTCCGACATGCTGAGCATCTCCAAGCATACAGATCTTCATCTTAGGGCGAGGAATGTGTGGTAACTTCACGGATCCACTGAAACGCTTGTCCTTTTGGGGATCATAGTTCTTCAATCCAATCTGGAGCTCAATGGTCTCGCTGAACTTCCTTTTCTTCTCCGCTGAATCATTCTTAATCACAGAGATGGCTTCTCTGAGGGCCTCACTCTGAAGCTTACTGTAAAAGAATCAAAATCAAATTAAAATTAGAATATACAGCAACACCTTTAAATGGATATCAAAAGGGATTTTCAATAATTGAGACACAATTATTACTAAACAAAAGGTCAAGAATAATCAGCAACACCTTTAAATGGATATCAAAAAGGGATTTTTAATAATTGATACACAATTATCACTAAACAAAAAGGTCATATAGTAAAGGATCTTATAAAAATGAAAAAATAATCAAAACTGCAATTCAAATGCTGAACACGGGAGGAGCATTTCTCAAGCATTTTTATTAGCACGAACTCCACAATCATAATGCTTGTGGTTTCCACATAAAAGACGAGCTCTTTGAAAGAAATAATTTGTAATAAGGGATTCTTTCACTTAAACCAAGGAAATAATCAAAAGAGTAACTACTTGAACACATAAAATAAAATTTTCTAGGATTAATCGTCAAAGAAAATCAAAAGAATGCCAAATAACACTAGGTTGTTATAACCAATATTCTAACAGTATAAAAGCTTCAGATGCGTAATATTCCTGCCTTTTTAAAAACATAAATATGAATAAAAATTGAATGGAAAGGTGGATCAACTACTTATAATCAGCAAAACAATGCAGAAAATTGATTATCAAAGCAAAACTTAGAAGATGTAAGTTGTAACACAGTAAAAACAAATAACATATTGAATTTAAAAAAAAAACAGAAATTTGGAGCTTCATTCATACCTCATGGCTCAAAAATCTCTCCTCCTTCAAACTCACCTGTCAATAAAAAATCACAGACACAAAAAAAATCAGTTCTCAGATATATCAGGAGCTAAAGAAAATTCAATCATTTTCACGTCTTCTCAACAACAAAAGGACACAAAATCTTACAATATCAATCAGTATATCCAAATTCAAACCCTAGAAATGATGCATCAATGTGAATGAGAGAGCGGTAGATAAGAAAGATACCTGTAAGAGAAAACCCTCGATTTAGGGTTTGTAAGCCGATGATGAAAAAGTCTAGTTGATTGCTATCTTTTTAAATACAGGGCTCTTAGTGGGCCGGGCTTGGGTAGGATGGTATAGAAACTGGGCCCATAGCACGCAGGCCCATTAGATGGAAGAAAGCCAACAGCCCAGTTCTGGATTTGGTTTGGTTCGTTCCCATTCAATATATTTTTTATTTAACCTTAATATTTACTCTATTAATGGTTATTTGTCACATTTTAAACTTATTTCTAGCTTTTAAATTTTTCATGAACATAGCTAGGTTTCAAAAAAACTAAGAGATGGAACTGATAATCACGTTCGCTTATGAACGTGGAAGTAAAATATGTTTATCATTAATGAATAGGGAAATTAACATGAAAAGATTGTTATATTTTAACATTTAACTATTATTGTTAAGAAAAAAAATAATTATAATTCACCATTATCTCTTAATTAATGTTTTTCATGATCACAACTTACAATCAGACTATATTGTATATGAAGTTGACCTTAACAACATATATAAAACTAGGTGAGAGCAAGGGGTTCATCTGAATCTTCTTCAAAAAATAAAAATTTATTGATGGTAGATGTTAGATTTTTTTGACTTAATGTGTATTTGCTTCTTTATATTTTGATTTTCTTACAAAATCTGACTCCGGCATTGACTAATTAAAGATAATGTAACCCTTTCCACTTACAATTCTGGTACCTAAAAAGAGTCATCTGATACGAGATATTGTCCAAAACTAATGCAGGTAAAAGTTTTTTTTTATATATAAATTACTCGTAGTTTTTGAAAAGGAGATTCTAGATCAATTGCAATAGTTGATAATCAAGTTGATACTTGAATGACATAATTATAATTGAAGTAATGAAAGTAAGATAACGAACATATTCGAGAAGAAGGAGATGACATACTAGCTAGAACATCAAAAGGAACATTCAACAACATTATAGGCATGAACCAATTTTGCTTTTAATGTATCGGTTTTACATATATTTTACTTGTATTGTATTAAATAATTCTATTTAGTACTCCATATGTATATATAATATTACATGTTAGCAAAAAAATATACTAGATATTCTTCTCACCTTGTCCTTGTTATAATGAATAGAGTTATCCTTCAAGATTTTGTATCCTACTAACTTTCTAGTTTTTCACCATGCTTAAAAAAATAAAAGGAAGAATCCTCTGACGTTTCAACTTGTTAGTGTGAAATGTGAATATTATATATGAGAAACAAATTATTTTTTTTTGTTTCGCGCTAATTAATACTGTAAATAAGATCACGAAAAACCCTACCAGCAACTTCCGTTCAATGCCTATGGAGTTGTCTCGTGGTTATTTCATGGAAAAATCTTGTGTTAGCATAGTATGATAACAGAATGTGGAATCTGAAGTGTTGAGCAGTTAAAAATATGCAGATTTCATCGTATTTTCACATAGTTGATGGATAGAATGGCTCCATAAACTGCAAAACAACTTTCATCGAATCAAACCCCAGCTGTATAGCAACAAACAGTAAGCAGAATGAACTACCAGACAACGCTAAAATTTAAAATTGATGTTGAGAACATGAACCAGAAAAATGTAACTACATAGTTTCATCCAACATCTGGACTGGTCATATTTCCAGCTCATATAGGGATGCCAAGTACTTTCCAATTTGACATTTCTGCTAGTTTTGCTGTCAATGCTCATATGTCCAAAAACAAGAAACATTTTTCCATTTTGTTTAGCTTCCCATATCACTGAAGAGGTTGTAAAATGATATCAAGCATGAAAATGGAAACCTTTTTGTTCAACTTCATAGATCACTGGAGAGTGCTTCAAGAAGTAGCAATCAAGGAGGACTCTCATTCACTTTTTACAGCATGGTAGATGTGACGAGTAAACATCAAGGAAGCGCGGAGACTGATTGTTCCAAGCATAAGGAAAAATGCATAGCATATGCAAGTGTTGTATACAAAGAAGATGGTAGTCTGCAAGACCCCGCTCATGTTTGATTTGCAATAGAAGTATATGGAGTAGACAAACATAAATACAGCAGTTGAGCCCCCACGGAAAATAGACCTGCACCAAATACCATATTGATCAGTTTTCTGAGGCAGCCACAGATTTTGTGAAAGAACTAGCAAATAGAACAAATGAATAGCAAGCAGCAACTTAGTAAATTAAGCTACATTGCAGTTATTTCTTAGATATCTGCTAACAATTGTTTGGGAACCTAAAATTCTTTTGTATCTGGGTTCACATTTTGCTCAACATATATATTGATCCAGTATAAATGAGGGTTACAACTTGCGCATAAATGCGCGAGAACAATTACACCAGACTCACCAAGTAAAACTTATTTGGTACTCCCAATTTAACAAATGTAAAGAGTTCAATTTCATTACCAGAATGACAACTACCATGAATGTCAAAACTGATGTTAACTGTAATTGATGAACAGAAAAAAAGTGGGATTTGGTCCCAAAGAGAGGGACCTCTTGTTAACTCTAGTGTCCTGCATCTGGTGTTCAACAATACTCAGTTGTCATTCAGTTCTTACGTAACACACAGTACCTCTCACGGTACCATGATTCGATGAGTCACTCACTAATGTCATAAAGTCACAAGAAGGTAGCTTATGCAGTGAGGAAAATAATAACGGGCGAGATATGTATGCATGCAGTCCCTAGAAATGATTAGTACAAAGAAAGATCCAAATTGATACATACCGCCACCACCATTCATGATCTTCCACTGTCAGCTGAATATATGTCAAACCAATGCTTAGGGTCATAGTGAGCAGTATGAGGATTATAAACATAAAGAACAGAATACCAGGAAGAGTTGAAATCTTGTAGCCCCAAAGGGTAAAATACAACTGGTGTAACTCAACAACAATGGCACTGAAAGGTAGAAGACCAGCCAAAAACATTTGACCAGGTGTCTTCCTGTACCAAGCTAGCGATGGAATCTCTCTTGCACACTTCTTTGTGGCAGACGGTGCTTGAAACTCAGACCTACGCCGATAGCCAATTATCCCACCAAGAGCAAGCAGTGGAATAGCGATGAGGGTATAAACAAGAATAATGACAAGTATGGTGCCAAATGGAATAGCTAAAGTAGCTCCAAATGATACCGCCACTGAATTAAGGAAAAACTGCAGTACGAGGAATGGTCCAAGGAAGAGCACTGCAGAGAAAGTAACACTCCTTTCCTAGAAGTTAAAAGAAAAAGTATTCAGTTCCTGAATAAACAATAATTACAGAAATAAAAAGTTTGAAGGAAGTTGATGAAAGTTACCCATCCAGTTTCAATAAATTGACTGTAGAAGGAGGCAGAGCTGTATCCTGCAACTGCAGATGTAAGGGTATAAATTATGACCAAGGATGTCAAGAGAGCTCCACGATTATATGGATATAGGACACCAAGAAACGCCAATATAAATAAGCAGCAGAACCTGTATGGGCATCAGAAGAAACAGTTAACCAAAGGCAAAAAATGTGCCTTGCGTGATCAATTAGGTAATACAAATAGGTCAAACATAATCATGCAATAAGGACCACCCATACATGGAAAATATTCGCATATAATGGAAACCACACAGATTACTTTGAAAATACAAAAAAGAGCTTAAAAGGTTTTACATTATCTTTAGAATTCATAAATTGAAAGTTCTACATTATCTTGTTACAAGACCTTCTGTCCTATATATTTTCAAAATATCTAAGCTCTAATTGTCAAGGTTAAACAACATTTCCTCAAAGCTATCTTTCCATTATATCTTACTTTTACCAGAACAATACAGAATATAGAAGATAAATGATGCTGATACTGATACCATGGAACATAATGTTGGGATAACATTGTCACAATGACTAAGGCATTGTAAGAGTTTATTGGCAAGGGCAGAGGATGGATACAAGAAGGACGCATATGTCGAAGTCTACTGCATATAGTATCACGTGGATAGTCTGGTTGGAAAGAAGTCAATAACAAAAGATGCTTCCAAGGAAGAAAGCAAAACTTCTCTTTTGAGAAAGAATAGATGTCCTCAGAATCTGCATTTTTTGGCGTGATGGTGTTGAATATATGATGAGGTTCATATTTTTCTTTTTATTGGATCTTATAGGGTATGTAATACAATATCCTAAACTACAGTCTAGAGATAAAATATCTTGAGCTGGATATCAAACAGGCAATCTTATGCACAGAGATTCTCTTCTAGTCTTAAGTCACAAAAGAAATAGAAGATGGCTCGCTTGTCGTATGAACGGCATAAACAACTATGAAGTCATCTGACGGATCAATAAGAGCTTACTTACAATGTCAATAGCTGGGTACCAGCACCAATAACTGCACAGAGCAGAGGCATGTTTGGTGGACATCTAAAAACGTCACCATGAAGGTACTTCCAACCCACTTCTTTGTCTTCCTCTTCATCACCGCTAGACCATCTGCATATCAGTCATACAAATATGATGACAGTACTTTCAGCTTCAGATGCTTTCATGTATATAGATTATTTGTTGTGCCATTAGCAAAAATGGGCATGATATGAGGCTTACTTTCTCAGATCATTCTTAAGGTGCTGCATCATACTCACAGCAAAAAAGGTCATCAGCAGAACAGAAATAACAATTGAATTAATTATCGAGAACCAATGAATTTGACGGTTCACTGGTTTTCCCGAATCCCTCGAGTATCTTGCCATTCTATTCTCAAATGGAATTGATGTTTCATTCCAGCGTACAGTATATGTGAAGGTAACAGTTAGGTCTATATCTTCTGTTATATCCACAACATTGCTTGGATCACTGAGAGCATGTATTTGTATGACTTGGTTTCCATTGTAAAGGACATCAAATTGGACATGCTTAAAGAGAAAATACTTGGGGCCCTTTCCATCCAGGGTCCAGAGTTCATCTTCAATTTTCCCAACAAATCCCCAGAAAGGGAGATCATCGAAGTACATCTGGTAGTAGTAATCTTTAATAATAGCAGCCCTGAACTTTGAGACATCATTTTGATCAAGCTTCTTGTGGCACAGGACAACCCCATCTTTCTCCACTCCAAATTTCAACTGATACAAGGTATTGGTTAAACGGTCACCATTCAGAACTTCCCCAAGGGATTCCTTTTCCGGAAGCAGCTCACCTGTCAAGTGAAACTAAAAGGTCAACTAACTCTAGAGATTACCAGTCATACCAATACAAAATATATAAAACAGTACAATATTCTCATCACAGTTTGCCCTTGGTCTAATCAGTAATAACGTTTTGAGTTTATGTAAGTATATAAGAAGCAGAATAAGTTAATAGTACAGTGTCTCTGTATAATACAACAACACACCCAGTATAATCCCACAAGTGGAGTCTAGGGAGGATAGGATGTACGCAAACCTTACCTCTACCTTTGGTGGGGATAGAGAGGTTGTTTCCAATAAACCCACAGCTCAACACAAAGAAAAACGAAGCATGTACCCTAGCAAGATACAAAGCAACTATGCCTAACTAGTTGGGGTCGACTATACTCAAGTGCAAGCTAAAAATGCTGACCTGGCTGGCAGAATGGCAGGTCATAATATTGATATGTTTCACTGCAAAAGAATAACAGATATAGGAATATCAGGATTATCTGCTGCAAGGGTGAAAACTCAGACATTTTACTTTTTCAGCAAGCAAGAAAACTTGGATATTTTACATTAAGGTCCTTGCTTTGATGATTCAAATTACATAGAAGTTTGCACAAGAATGAGAAAGACCCTCTAAGAATTACTAAAGCCACTAAAAAAATATCAATGGAAGATGCAGAGTTGGAGAGCTTCCATCTAAAAAGAAAGAAAATTTTTCCTTATATGTTGGTTTATGTTGGGATCTAAAAAGGGAAAATATTTGATGCTTAGAAAAGATAAGAGAATGGGGACCTTGAAACTTGGAACACATTTAAATGCAGATGCTGAAAGTTCTTCAAGATGACTAACAGCTTCATTTATGTAGCACATAGAAGTTTTAGCATGTACCACAATAGCCTGGGAAATCCATGGAAGATATCAACGAGTGCCCAAAAAAAATAAAAAATCATTGACTTCCTAAGGAGGATACATTTTGCTGAAAGATCTCATAGTTCTTTTTGGCAAAAGAAAGCAAAAATGGGAAGAAAGAAAGCCGCAATGAAAGATGATCCAAAAGAGAAGCGTTTAGAAGTATACCACAAAAATTAGCATAAGAAATACAATCATGGAAGAAGAAGGAAAGCTCCAAGTAAGAAGCAAATTCATGTTTAAAAGTGTGGATATACAAAACATTTTTAGGAATCTAATACCCATTGGCCATTACCATCTAAACTTATAAAAAGAATTAAGTGTCAAATTTCCCAACATATATTGAGGACTTGTAAAATATGTGTACCATGAACAAAATCTCTTTCTCTCTGAAACATATCAAGCTTGCAAGTCAAAAAATAATTTTCCACAAAGATGAGGAGCCATAAGTTAAAAATATGGACCTTAACCTAACTCACTCAAAGTTTAGCTCATGAGATGAGGATTGCCAAAGGCTACAACCACAGAAGAAGACAATAGGCCATACCCTCAACAAATATGGGACCCTTAGCCTTAGTTGCACGGACTCTTCACTTTTGATGCCGCACCCGTGTCGGACTCACCAAAAATACACTACTTTTGGCGAATCCGACACACACCCGTTGACATATTTGAAGAGTCCGAGCTACATAGCCCTTAGCACCCCTTACCCAAGCTAGGACACCCATGCTACGATTGGACATGTGATGCATGTTCAATGTAACATTGGACAAAGGCAAATTCAGGATTTTAAGTTTATGAGTTTTGAACCACTACTCTATTTGTTTACTGGGTTCTCGTAAATTATCTATAAATATTAAGTGAATTTCTTACCATAAATATAGGGGTTAGCCTAAAACTACTTGGTTCTGCCGAACCCCTAAATTCTATTGTAGATCAGTCATGCATCAGAACCCAATATTGGGTAAATCAATAATAAGGATGAGTCTCGTTTTGTTACCATTTTGAGAAAATAGACATAAGTCCTAATTTAACACCAAAAGCTAGCCCGAGGGTTGAGGATTGTCAAAACCATATAAAGGACATGACAACTCATTTCACTTCGCATAATTCAAGTTTAAGCAATTCGTTTTTCAATGGATAAAGGATATAGAAATGATTCTTAAAGACAAACTTTTGGGGAAATGCCACCAATGACTATCTTCCTCTTCAAGAATAGAAGCACTCAAGACCAATTATAGTCCTTCATCAGTCTCTTTGTGCTTGGCAAATGACATAACATCCGTTACTTCCCACTTTCTAATCTAAATAATCAACTAATTTGACATCTCCTGAGAACAATTCGAACAACAAAATTGAACATTGTGTATTCCAATTTGGGAAACTATGCCTAACAAACTTGGTCACTAGGCCTTTCTCAAAGTGGCTAGCCTGAAGACTTAAAACTCAATTATCCTTAGTAGCAGCACATTTTATTTAAAATTCTTGGTGATCATTAGTTGAACCTCTCTTCCAAGCTGAATGTATGTATTTATACTAAGTTTATGGTCACTGTCACAGAGTATCAACTGAGTGTAATGGTACTCCCTCCATGGTCATTTTACGTGGCACTTTTCGGATTTTGAGTAAACATTTTAAATTATTAATTCTTGTGACCCATACTTTTTTATAATTAGTTTATAAATATATAAATTTCATTTCAAAATATTTGAATGCTCCATGTGCAAATTGCCAATCAAACTTAAACGATTTGCCACTCGGAAAAAAAAGTATCTTATGAATTGGGACAGAGGGAGTATTTAAACATCCTGGATCTACCTCAGGTGACAGGAAGAGGTTTTCGGCAACAAGTCTGATTAATGGCAACAAATATTGTCAATAACAGCACAAAATTTAACAATTTTAACAACATTCCTCACGGAATCAAAAGAAAATCTGAAAAACCCGCATTTGAGGGAATACCTGGGATTATTCAAAGGACCAACTTTGTTGACAAAAAGAGGGACTTCATCTCCAATGTTGTAGCGATGATCATTTAGTGAAGCCAGAGAGACACCCAGCATTAGCAGCAAGTGAAATGGTAGGACCAACTGAGAAATCATACGACCCATTTACCCGATCCAGATGAAGAAACACAAATTCTTCAATTGAATAAACAAGAAAGGAAATTGATTTCCTAATTAAATAGTCAACTCAACCAACACTGTAAGCAGTAAGGACTAAGGCAGGCATACTAATTTCTGAATTTATTTTGTTTTTTTAAAGTTTCTGAAAAAATAACCCCCAAAATACAATTCTAGGATACGTTTGGCCATGTGATATGGTATCATGATACGAAATCATATGATATCATGATATCGAATCATGAAATAAAATTAAAGTTTTGTTTGGATATGTAATATGGAATTTTGGTGTTGTAAATTTTTTCATTAACATAAATCTCATAAGTTGTAAAACTATTAAAATAGCTCCAATTATTTATTCAATTTTATCAAATAAATAAAAATTATAAAATCGCATAGTAAATTATTTCAAAACTATTTGTTCTCCACTTAAGTAATTATTTCATCAATATATTTGAGTAAAGATGAAACACCTTTCACGGGTTCAAGATTTTATTACTCGACAATCGTAAAGTGTGAGTTAAAATGACTAAATGTTGGAGAGAATAAAATTTTATGTTTGTGAGAATAATAAATTTTAAAAAGTAATTATCTGACTATTAATTTTATTTGCATGTGAAATAAATGGTTAGTAGATATAAATGTGGGGTTATTTTGACAAAATATAAACTCGTGGATCAATTTTTGTATTAAAATATCTCAAATCATGATATGGTATTCCCAATATGATTCCATATCATGGTTTTTGGAGAGTATGGAATCGTGAGATGGAATCAGCGTAAAATCGTCATGTCCAAACGTTGATTCTATCTCACGATCAGAGGCGAAGCGACCTTGATACAAGGGGGTATATGAACCTCCTTCGACGGAAAATTATCTATTTATACATGGTTAAAATAATATTTTATGTATATAAAGTAGATATCAAACCCCCTTCAGCTATTCCACGTGTCTATTTCTATGAATTTTGAACCCCTTTATTGAAAATTCTGATTACGCTACTGCTCACGATACCATATCGTGATATAGTATTACATGACCAAACGCCTACTTACTCCTCTTCTGTTTTTTTTTTTACAATTTCTTAAATTTCAATTTTCCACTTTAAGACTATAAAATTTAAAAAAAAGATACTACGTTTAACATATTTCTAAATTATCACAAAATTCAAAAACACTAAGATAATTTTATTTTATTTATCCAAACTTTAGTGAACAAATTAGCGAAGAACATGGTAAAGAAAAAAAAATACAATCTCATGTGTTTTAACCTCATTTCAAAAAAAAAAAGAAAAAGCATGGCAAATATTTTACAATAAATAATTAATAAAAAGGGTAAATTATTAAATTAAGCTTGTATTCAAAAAAAAAAAAGAAAAAAGCATGGCAAATATTTTACAATAAATAATTAATAAAAAGGGTAAATTATTAAATTAAGCTTGTAGATAGTATGAGTTTTCATCGTTGACGTGTACTTCGTGCATAATATTTGTGGCTCAGATAAGACTGGTCAACGGAATGGGACGTAGGGTGCCGTTACGGTTCGTCCCGTTTCGGTTGCCTACGGGACGGGATAGTCTAAATCGGTATACGAAACGGGACGGAACCGTGATTTCGTACCGGTGTACCGGTACCGGTTCATCCCGATTTTGGTTCGATCTGATTCCGATCCAGTTTACTTAATATATATAAATTTTTTTATATTTTATATTTTATATAATTTATATTATTTATATTTTCTATAAATTATATTTTATATAATTTCTATATATTAAAATTATTTACCCATCAGTGATGATGGCATCGAACTTCAAGATCGTCAACGAGCTTTACCAAGACCAGAAGTTGATTACAATCAATCCATAGCTGAGTTAGAAAACAACTATTAGTATTATATTCGAGACTTAGTTGAAACAGCACCTTTCCTAGAAGGTGGCTGCGTAAACTATGTACTCTACTAATAGTTATAAATTGAAATTGTAATTTGTTACAAATTTAAATAAATTAAATTGATATTTTTTAATTTTTGTAATTGTTTTATCGTTATTTCAATTTAATTTTTTTAAAATTACAAATTTTATTTATTTAATATTTACAAGACACAAGTTATAAATATAACTTATGAAATAAATATTAATGAATATAAGTAATAACTTATAAAGTATAAACTTCAAAAAATTTAAATTTTGAAAACTTTATTAGACTTTACTTGCAAACTTAACAACCAAAAAAAATTAATAAAATATCTTTAAAATAAACTTAAGTAAAAAATTATAGTATAAATTTAAAAACTATTAATTTATACTTAAAATAATAAAAAAATAATTATATTTTCGTAATCCCAAAAAATATCGTCCCGTTTATCCCGTCCCGTTCCATCCCGATTCGTTCCGGTTCCATCCCGGTATATAGTGGAACGGGGCGGAACCGATTATTCATCCCGGTAATTCCGGTCCGGTTCATTCCGGTACCGATCAACATACCGGTCAACAGGTTTCGTTCCGATACGGTACCGGTTCGTACCGGTCCGGTGAACCATTTCCGGTCCATTGACAAGTCTTAGGCTCAGAGGCCTATGATGAGCTCAAGATGTTCGAAGTTGTCATTCTCCCTCTAATTTTTTTCGAGCCATTCTCCCTCTAATTTTTTTCGAGCTAGCCTTTATTTTGTATACAGAGACAATTCATTTTATATTTATATTAACCCTATACTTTTATTGTAAATTAGTAGCTTGACTACCGATTGATATCATATCTTGAGAGTATTGTACGTATAATTTGTTCTAACTCTTCTCCTTTTGCTTTTTGTATTTGTTCACCATCTTTCGCATGATAGCCTGCTACTTTTGATTCTAGATTGTGGATTCAATTTATCGTGGCAATATGTTAGGGCTTGTTTTGTCATATACTTCTTAAATAATATTTGGGAAAAATTTTGGCAAATAGTGTTTGTTCATACATTTTGTCATTATCTGACAAATACCTCCAAATTCCCAAATACTAGTTTTTTCTTTTGGACCAAATCTGATTATTTGAGATTTTTTAAAAATTAAAATTTTACCTGAAATTTTTACATTTTACAAAACGCCCTCTATATTTGTTGCTTATATTGTATTACATAATTTTTTACGTTGATTTCAAAGTAGTAATGAAATATTTTGTGAATGTTGATATATAATATGGTTATTGATGAAAATAATGAACAATCGGCTCAAAACAACAAAGTCATGTGTTTTGTCTAATTCACGATGTATGAAATGATGCTTGTTGCATTCACTCCAAATTACCACATTGCTCTATTGTCATGGACTATTGTTGTAACAAAGATCCAATTGACTTGTATAATACAAACTATGGTTAGTTTTGATATTTTTAAAACTTATGAGTATAAATCATATTTTTCTAAAAAAGTGAAATATATTTCCCAAATACTATGGATAAACACATGGTAAAATTTCACCCAAATAATATTTGCCAAGAATATTTGAAAATCTATGGTCAAACGCTAGCTTAGTAGGTACTATCATGACATGAGATTTTGATTCATGACAAATTAATAATTTAATTTAAATTGATTTGAGTATTAAGACGTGTCTTAAGATTTAATAACATGAACATGAATACACATCTAAACATTTAATTGTTACGTTAAAATTTGAATTTTAAATAATTAAACGAATTATTTTTTCAACATCAAAATATATGATGATAGTAATGACTAACAATGTGATTATTTTTTTCTTAGTAAATACTCCATCCGTTCCATTTTATGTGACACTATTTCCTTTTTGGTGAGTCCCAAAAAGAATGTCACATTTCGTTATATGGTAAGTATTTGAAGGTATAATTTCTTTCTTACCCTTGCTGGTCCCACTTAATTTTAAAGCTAGTACTCTAATACATTTATAAAGAGAGAAAAAAATGAATTTACTTTTTTTTAAGAATAATTTGGTAAATATTTCAAAGTCTTCATCATTTCTTAAATTTGGTGTTTGGTCAAATATAGTCACATAAAATGAGACGGGGTGAGTAATAATGTAACAATGATTAGGGGTGCTCAAAATAGATGTTTCAAAATAGACTTCTATGAGTGAAAGGCAGGATTAAACTAAAAAGACGGGGAATTAGCCAACTTGCGGTTCCTTCTTTTCCTAGAAAACGTCCGAAACAACCTGCTACAAAACTACCGAGCAGGGGTAAAAATACGATAAGTAGATACATAATTTCGAGTGTGATCAGACAACCAAAAAATGAGAATGCTGTTGGCTCACTGCCGGGACCTATGGGAGGTGTTGCGGCTATGGGTGGAGCTGGGGCAAGTAAATCAGTGCAAGGAGGAGTTCATGGACTGAATTTAGTTGATAGTAAACCTGGGCAAATAGGAAGTCATACTGGTCGGCTATGTGGACGACTTGGTGATGCAGTCGTGTATGACAGATTGGCCTCCCACAGCTATGCTTATAGACCATTATCCTACTCGGAAGGCTCAGGCTCTATGGGGTTGCCAAACTCCATAACTGTTGATGCTTATAGGTCTTCGCCGTACTTGGAAGCCTCTACGGGGTTGCCAAATAACATACTTGGTGATGCTTATAAGCCTTCGTCATACTTGAAGCCTCTACAGGTTTATCAAACACCATGCCTGATGATGCTTATAAGCCTCTACACTATAACAAAAATGATCATTAGCGGCATTTAATTTTTAATTGCCGTTAAATTAGTGGTCATTGTCACTCTTTGTATATGTCCTTAAAGCCTTTAGCAACATTGGTTCTAATGACACTTAATTCAGCACTCTTAATTCCCCTCTTACATTATGCTTCTCTGCTCTCAGAGATGGATTTGAGCTCATTAACAGGACTTATCCCCTGATCCACTGCTTGTGAATGTGGTTTGAAACTCTATAGCAATATACTCGTATTCAACAATGTTTGATCACTATACCCTATGAAGTGTACTTCATAACTGTTTTATGATGCCTGTTTAGCTTACAAGGATCTTCATAAAAGGGGCTGAGTTGATTCAAGTCTTGCACATGTGGAATAGGCATGGAGGGGAATGGTACCTTTGTTTTCCACATCAATAACGGGATCTGTTAAATAAACAGATAATTTGCATCGAATTGGTTGATGCATAGTTCTCCAAAGACTTGCTTTGCTAGGGGATGCATTTTCATCAACGAACTGAATTGGAAGATGACCGATACCTGCATTGCAGGTATATTGTAAATTTCTTTGATAGATCATTGTATTAGGAAGTTACAAGTATGTATTCGATTAGGCATCCGTATAAAATATGCTCTGTCAATGATGTGTTGTATAAGGAAAGCAATATGTATGTGGCACACTGATTTGAGTTTCAAATACTACTAAACTTCATATGACACTTCTAGTTAAAAAATCATTGTACTTGCAGTATTCAACATGGGTATATATTATGTGTTCTGAAAATTTAATACAAATTCTCTCTATATATGCATGAACCATGGCCCTGCTACTCTTTTATAATGATTTGTTCTATGGTTTTAAGCTTATGATATGCTTTGTTCAATTAGTTACAAGACTTGTTCAAAGGGTAAAGAAGAATCACTTAAAAAAAAAAGGGGGGGGGGGGACTTTCAAAGTACATCATGGACTTGTACTAACTGGAAAGAATATTTGAAGATTGAACTAGTCTATAGTTGAGAAATTGCAACAAATCATTTGTTAATGCTTTCTAAAAAAGACGACTTTGTACCTCGAATATGAAATCTCTAGTCAAGGATGAAAAATATTTATTACTTCGCCACAGCACTTATTTTTATTAAAAAGTTAAAGTAGTACTTTAAGGAGATTTTGTGGGAGTTGATTTTAGGAATTGTCCCTTTCTTTATCCCACTTTTTTCTTTCTTTTTCTAAAATACATTTCTTTGTAGACTAGATTAATGCTTGTGAATATTCTTCTTTTTATATTTTATTTTTTTATTTTTTATTTCAGTAGGGTGGGGACTGGGGAAATAACTTGCACAAGATTAAAAATTAGTGAATAAACCTAGACGATAAAGCACGGAATTTTAATTTTAATGATACATAACATGTCACGCAACAAATATAATATACTAACAAATTGTAAGTTAATTCCATGCTTAAGTGACAAGCAATTTGATTTGATTAAATCTAATCTGAAAAGATTAGTAATTAAAGCCATAGAATAATACCTTAAAGATATGATTCAAATCAATAAATTTTCCTTGAATAAAGAAGAAAGAATGTTAGATCCAAAAGGAACTCATTTCTCAAAAGTGTTTCAACAATTTTCCACATGAAGAACATGGATTTTAATCTTTATTAAGAATAAAAAGTTTTAGCACTCAAATGCATGCATACCAAATCCTATATGGAATCTCTCCCTTTTTTTCCAACTCCAATCATTGGTTTTAGGAAGCAATTATTGGTAGGGGCACCCTACCTTTGATGATCAAAGGTATAGATAAAGGTGGTGCGTGTAGAAACAGATTCAAAATTTTATAATATATATAAAGGTTTGCGTGTAAAAACAGATTTAAAATTTTATATATATTTAGTAAATTTCTTAATACGTGTATATAATTTTGATGAAAACTAATTAATTCTAGCTCCGCCTTATACGTGCATATGTATTACAATATGTAAAAGGGGGTATTAGTTAATATTATCAAGAAGTTTGAAGGATTTATCATTAAGTTACAAAGCATATTTTTATATTTAGATATATATATATATGTAATTGTTAGGTAGTTAAAAAGCGACAACAAGAGAGAATTTCCTTGTTAAATTAATACTAATAATGTTTAAGCATTAAACAAAGAGAATTAAGTTTTCAAAATTTGTACATTATTGAAGGTTCAAACTACTCTAGGTGGCAACAAAACAAATTACTGAACTTGTATAATTGAAAGTCGATCTTATTGGCCTCCATATCATTTGTTTAATTATTTGCCTCTTATTAATTAGTACTTAATAGCATTAATGATATCCAGAGTCATTGTCTAAAATTGAATAATATATTCATATATATACACATCTACAAATAGTTGAAAATGACTAAAATTTCATCTATTAATTAGATCTTTTGGAGATATAGACATTGTCCAACTTGACATCCTTTTCACTAGGATGTAGTAAATCCGATCGAATCGAATTAATTTAATTATTTTATTTTTTTTTGTGATTTCAATATTAATTTTTTAAAAAACTTTAATATTCGATTCGATTATAAGATTTATTTTTGGAATAGCTTAAATAAAGCAAGAGGATTTTAAGAACATTATTTTGGCATGATAATTGAAGGCAAAGGTATACCTAATGCAATTGCAAACAAGGGAACCTATATTATTTAGTCCACTTTAATTTCCCTTGGACTTAATTGTGAACATGGGACACAAAGAAACATTTTTTTTTCCTTATATTAATTTTTTTAATAGAATTTTTGGTGTGTCCTTGTTTTAGGTGATGAGAAGGATTGGATGTTGACCTATCAATGAAGGGGATAATACCAAACAAAGCCATTTCAAAGGCTTGATTAGTTAATTATGAACACAAGTTGTAGTGGGCATTATATTAAAAAGTTTTGGTTGATAGGCTACAACCTAAAACTTTGAAATTCATTTTCTCTTAGCTAGGTGTGTAAATGAGTGACTTCCAAAGTAAAAAGAAAAACAAACTATTTATTTGCACACTATGTTTACATCAAGTCATGAATACAAGACATATCTATAATAGATAAATTATGAAACATTTAAATATCTTTGAGTGTAGTGATTTGTATACTTTTAATTTTTGTAACTTTAAAAGAAATTGTTTATTAGTGCAAATATTATAAGAATTTACGTATATTTCACATAGAACATATCTTGCAATAACTTTAATCTATTTATTGCTCTCGCTTTTATTAGCTTTTTTACGGAAACAAGAACTAATCACATCTTAATTCAAACATCGTAAACATATTTCAGATGAACTCTACTCTTTTCAAATTCATTTTATTCATAAGTCGATAAAAAATTATTTGGCAGTCAACATGTTAGTACACAATCAAATGTTGGAGATTAAAGTATAAATTCCAGTAGAAACGAAATACTATTCCTTACATTCCAATTCACGTGATATCCTTTTATCTTCAATTCATCTTTCGAAGAAATGACCTTTTCTTTATATAAGTAAATGATTTTACTTCAGACTTTTAATTTATACTCTTCAAGAAATGATCTATAGTTACATATAATATTTTGCTTCTCTACACACTTTGGAAATTGTATTTTCTCTTAAACTTAATTTTCACTCAAATACTTTCATATGATTTTAAATAAAATAAATGTATAATTTCTTTTTAACTTGCTTAAACTTTAAGAAACAAAATTATTCAATTTCATATTAAAACATAACATTAGATATCCAATAAAATAATCAAACACACACAAATTAACTCGAACACTACTCTTTTACCAAAATTACAAATCAAACCATCACAAGGGTAGTAGTACTTTTTAATCTCATCACAAGTTTGGTGGTCTGTGTATTAGTACTTGCAACTCTGAAATGGCTCAAGAAAAGGGCCAATGAGGAACAACAGGCGGTTAAGGAGAGAGAGAGTGGAGTAGGAGACTGATTTAGTGACCCCATGTCTTTTTCTCTTGATGAATAAAAAAATTGTTTTGTGTGTTTTCAAACCCCACAAATAGCCCTGAGAGAACAGGTCTGCAAAGGACAAGATTTTCTGTACCATAAGATGAGTTTCAAATTTCATAATCATTATAATTGATTACAACAGGATGAGGGAGATAAAGTAATAAAACCCACCCTTCCAAAACAAAAAACACAAGTAGTATAAAGACTAATTATTTCTTCTTAGAGGAGGAGAAAGAAAGACCAGTAAAAGATCAACAAACTGGACCCTAGCTGTTTGTATATATGTCTCTGTGTGTGTGACACATATATACTTTGACAAGAAAGTTTTGATCTTTACTGTCTAATTCTCATTTGGTTCTTTGAGAAGATCATTTCATTAGAAACCAAAGGTGAAAACTTTAACTAGCATCTTTCTTTGGTTTTACTTTTACTTCAAAGCTTACATCTGTTTCTTGTTTTTTCTTTGAGAAGTTCAAGAATGGTCTGAAAAGGTTGGTTTTTTGCATGGCGAGTCAAGGAATTGGAGAAACTGGTTTGACAGATTCTGGATCATCACACCATAATCACAATATGCCATATGCTGTTTATAGGGGGTTAAATCCTGCTAGCACAAGCTTCATGTATCATTCTACTCCCAAGTAATTAAAAATCCTGTTTTTCCCTTATGTTTTGGTTTAAAAATACATTTAATTTCAGCTTTTAACATATTTTGTGTTATAGTGGTAATCAAGAAGGAGCTGGTTTCGATTTTGGAGAGCTAGAAGAAGCTTTTGTACTGCAAGGATTTAAGATGAGTAATGATGAAGCTAAAGCATGTATGGTTTTTTTTTTTTCTTTCTGACGTTTGCAATGTATAACTAACTCATTACTGTAAAGCAAAGAAGCAAAGGGTGTTTGAATAAGTCCATAGAAAGGTTCATTAAGAGGATTACTATTTCCAATATTGTAATCATTCTTGTGCAAAAGACTTGAATGGCGTGGGGTTTCAAACAAGGAAACATGAACTCCTTGCATGATTTACTGACTCCATAACTGCAGCTAAAAAGGAAAAAAAGAAAAGAAAAAGAGGAGATTAGGTTCTTCCCTTTATGATGTTTTGAAAGTTTTTTTTCTCTTTCTTATGTTCTCTTTTTTTATGCTGATCCTTGAAGATTTTGCTTTTGTGATTCTGTACAGCTTTATATGCAGCAGCAGCCACAGGGAAGCCTGCTGCAACTTTGGAGATGTTCCCTTCTTGGCCTATGAGATACCAACAGACCCCAAGAGTACTTAATTTATTTTTTCCTTTTTATGCTTATCCTTCTTTGACCATGTTGTTTTAATATTGTCCTTTGTGCAATACAAGCTTGGACTTTTACTCAAAATAGGCAACCCCTCTTGGAAACTTTTATATAATGAAGGTTAAGATAATTTTGCACACCATTTAAATCTGTTTTCTTGGCTTTGTCTTTTTACATATAGGAAAACTCAAAATCAAGAGAAGAAAGTACTGATTCAGGTTCACTTTCAAGTAGAGCTCAACCCCATTTTGAGCCAGAATCTCCCATCAGTAGAAAAGCATCTTCAGACCATCAACTTCAGATAACACACAAATCTCAAGAACAGCAACAGCTTCAAGATATGGCAAGTAATAATAATCCAAGAACAGGAGTTTTACAAACTGAACTATCTTCCAAGTCCAACAGTGAAAAGGTTTTCCTCACAAAACTTTATCTCCTCTTCTATTATCATATCCCAAGATCTCAGGAAAAAAAGGTGGAATCTTTATTGTATAGACACAATCACAAATCCCAACAACTGCTAATGAATACACTTAAGACACAGTTTTCTGAAGGATTCTCTGAGATCAGAAATGAAATGAAAAGAGAATCTTTACAGTGCTTTTTATACTTTTTACCTCCTTATGCACTATTCATTACTGTAGTTTAAGCTCCAGTTTATAATATTTTCACTTATCCCTAGAACTGTAGTTAACTCCTTGTTCTTCAGGTTTTTAAATCTTTCTTGGAACCAGAAAAAATAAATTCACAAGAATACCAGATGATTCAATGAATTAGCTCATGTATACATCATCAGATGTTTTATTCTTAAATGCTTGCACACCAGTAGTAGTGTTTGAAAATATACAACTTTGATTCTGCCCAAAAATCTTAAAGTCTTAAAAAAAGAATCTGCATTATTTGACACGCTATACTACTTTTTTTAATTGCTTAACGAGTATTTATCTTCACGCAATTGAAGTATTCTCTTCTTTAATATTTCTACATAATTAAACAACATTAGTATATATAACTAGCTTTTGTTTAAATATATATTTTTGTAGAAAAAAGGTGCTGCTTCAACCTCAGAGAGGGTACTTGATCCTAAGGTGGGGGTGCCCACACTTATTCGCTTTGCCAATAATATACAATTAAATTATCTTGTTTCCTAATTGGAACTTTTAAAATTATTAAACAGTACTATTTCTTTCTACTTTGTTTATTGTAGACATTGAGACGTTTAGCTCAAAATAGAGAAGCAGCAAAGAAAAGCAGGATAAGAAAAAAGGTAATGTTTTTCTTGTTTCCATTATCAAAGTCTTTTATATGCCAAATTCCTCTATCAATATTCTTTACATTTCACATTCTCATTATTATTATTTGCATTTATGCAGGCTTATGTACAACAGCTAGAAACAAGTAGGATAAGACTTTCTCAGCTAGAACAAGAACTTCAAAGGGCTAGCTCTCAGGTTGGTATTATTTGAAAATGACTTGCACCTTTTTTTTTTTTGTAGAATAATAAATGCAAGTGGTTATTTAATGATTTTTTCTACTGATTGTTGTGGCAAACAGGGGATTTTCTTGGGAGGTGGTACTGCTGCTGGTTCCAATATCAGCTCTGGTAAGTTTGGACTATTATTGTAGCGGGTAAAGTTGTTGTTATGTGACCACGGGTTCGAGCTATTGAAATAGTCTCTTGCAGAAATGCAAAGTAAGACTGTGTACAATAGACCTTTTGGGTCCAACCTTTCCCCAAACACCGTGCATAGCGTGAGTTTAGTGCACCGGACTTCTCTTTTTATTTTCTCAACCAATGCATTGCTTATGGACAACCAAGTATATAAATTCAACTTATACTACTGTATACATTACCAATGTAATTAAATTTTTACCTATCAGTACATTTTAACTCATTATAGTTCAGAGTTTTGACTATACAGGCAGCACCCAGAATTTGTTGCATTATAATTCTTATTGGCTTCTAGTAGCAGACAAACAACTTGAGTTTGACTACAGAAAATTTGTCTTTTTCTTTTGTACTCCTTTGTGTGACATTATGTAGAAAATCAGAGTACTCCAGTGTATATGGGTTGAAATTGTATTTGACTGAATACAATCTTTAGAAATTTAAATTTAATTTACATATTCTATTAGTATTACTAAAATAAGAGTTAAAAGGATATTACTTTTTTACTATTTCATAAAAATAAAAACACTGTTTGAATGTCAAGATCATGCATTTGCTAATATTAGAGCCTTAATAAAAACCATTGTGACAAAAATGCATTGTTCAACTTTTTGCTGCAGGTGCTGCAATATTTGATATGGAATATTCAAGGTGGTTGGATGATGATCACAGGCACATAGCCGAGCTTCGAACTGCATTACAAGCACATTTATCAGATGGTGATCTTAGATTAATAGTTGATGGATACCTTGCTCATTACGATGAAATTTTCAGCCTAAAGGGTGTGGCAGCAAAATCTGATGTATTTCACCTAATCACTGGAATGTGGACAACTCCAGCTGAACGCTGCTTCCTTTGGATGGGTGGTTTTAGGCCCTCTGAGCTTATCAAGGTAAGTGTTGCAATTTAGGACTGATTTTTCTGACCTATCGTTGGATAATTTTCATGAAAAAGCAAAAAAAATAAAGTTGTATTTTGTTATGTACAAAGCAAATATGTTTTTCATAAAGATATGACGAATAAAGATTGTCCTTTTAAAGGAAAAACATGGTCGAGGTGGTGGCATTTCATATAATTTAACCAGTTATAGCAAATTGTCTGTTTTATTTTACAGGTAACTAGTTCCACGTATTGTGTAAAGTAATTGTAATTATATTTTAGATGATCTTTCTTCTAGTACAACTACAATATGTCCATGTCAAAGTTCGAATGAAATCAAATTTACTGTTTTTGTTGTTTCTAATCATACTATGATCATTTTGTGAAATTGAGCAGATGTTGATAGGACAATTAGACCCTTTAACAGAGCAACAAGTAGTTGGAATATACAGCCTCCAACAATCTTCCCAACAGGCAGAGGAAGCTCTTTCACAGGGACTAGAACAACTACAACAATCTTTAATTGATACCATTGCCACTGCTTCTCTCCATGATGGAATGCATCATATGGCTCTTGCATTGGGGAAACTCTCCAATCTTGAAGGATTTGTTCGTCAGGTAACATTATTCCTAAATTTGTTTACAATATTCGTTTTCTCTGATATTATTATTATCTATGTAGATTCTAAGTGCATATGTCATTGTCCATTTTACCTACTCTTTTTGACTCAAACTATAGTAAGTTTTTCTCAAGTACATATAGTAAGTTTGTAACTGTTGTCATGAAACAGTGTTCAGTAGTACTACTATTCACTAGTAAGTATGTATATATTTTATTTTCCTTTTCATTTGATATCCATGTCATCAGTCGCGTAGATAGAAGGTTTCATCAATGAGGTTCATTATTTACTATATGTACATATAATTAACTTTTGATGTCGTATATAGTATATACAAAAAAATGTGATTTTCATGCGATGAACTCCCTTCCGCCCCTGCATATCATGCTCACTCGAGGACGAAAATACTCTGGTTTTCTATTCATTGCAACAACCTGCTTCAATTATACTATTTGTAGATAAAGAATGCACGCATGCTTTGATAAGATCATAGTTATTATTATTATTATCATTATATTTTATTTAACTGTATCCCTATCATGTTCCAATAGAAGCCATAGTAGAGCTATCAAGAAACTAAAACAAATTATTAAACGTATTAGTACTTTATTTCAAATAATAGACATAATACTATTACCACTTATTTAATGATTGGAATATTCCAAGGCTATCTCAATACAACTATACAAGACAATTTGAAGGGTTTCAACCATTTAAAACATTGTTTAAAGATATTATGTCCTGGCTGCCTGACAATTACAGGTCCATTTCAAACTTCTAAATTGATTTTTTATTTCGATTGAGATATTTAATTAATCAATTCTTTTGTCTCCATTGTCTATATCATTTGGTAGATATGATGACGACATAAGTTGAGCTTAAACGAAGCAGTAAAGATTTCATTCATATAGCTGATCCTTTACTTGTTTGAGACTGAAGCGTATAACTACTGATCACTTCTTTATTGTTGATAATTCCAGGCTGATAATTTGAGACAACAAACATTGCATCAATTACACAGAATATTAACAGTTAGACAAGCTGCCAGATGTTTCTTGGTGATTGGAGAATATTATGGTCGACTACGAGCTTTAAGTTCTCTATGGTTATCTCGTCCACGAGAGTAAGATTCTATAATTTATGATCTTGTAAACGAATAGTTTTGTCATTATGAACGAGTAAAAATATTTTCTTTCAAATCGTAATCTTATTTCAATTATCTTTATATGATTTAGGACACTGATCGCGGATGATAATTCTTGTCAAACAATAACGGGATTACAAATGGTACAATCTTCTCAGAACCACTTCTCAAATTTCTGATGATAAATCTCTTCATGATGATCAAATTGTATTTCTGAGAGCTACCTACTTAGTTAAGTAGATTCTTTTTTTTTTCATTTTTGTTGTTAGCTTCTTGGTATTATGACTAAGTTATCATGTAAATGTAAGGAATCAAGATTATGTGCAAGAGGAAGTTACCTTTAGGGTCTGTGTTGGTTCAAAATCAGGTTATTCTAAGATTATAATCACGATTATCTATCACACATAAATATAAAAAAACGTACGTTGAGCAATAAATGTTAGATAATTTGAAATTTATATATTAAGTTTATTTGTGGAAAAAGGACAAGAGAGAATTGGGAGATAAGGTATGAAGCTGACTCAATATAATTGTCTTTATTTGTAGTATTTTTAGTGAGGATTTTAGAAAGATAGTTGGTTGTTCTTCATTTCTGTGAAGTGGTTGAGAATATTATTTTAAGGAGGAAGGGACAAAAAAAATAACAAAAAGAAAAAAAGAAGCAAATTATTAGTTGGATATAATTGTCTCTTGCAAATGGAAGATATATGATGTTAATTGAGAGGGTGACTTGCTCTTGGTGTGCATGAAGAGACTTATCAAGTTGTGTATAATTTTTTAATAGAGAAATGGAGAGAGGACTTGTATATGATTGATTAAATTATTTGATATTTATGTTAATACAAGATAATCAATAAATATTCATTAAAATAAGGATGAAGTAGGGAGATTGTATATGTATATATTAATATGGTTTGTGGTGAGATGAGTGAAATTATTTTAAATATAATTAGTTTCATTAGGAGTATAACCCTCAGATAATGTATGAAGTTTAAATTTAATCGAACCTCAATATAAATACGAAACATCAAACAGAAACAAATAAAAAATTAAGGGAATTTGTATATACTAGTATGGCACACACGTAACAACATGTGGATTCTTCAATGGGAAAGAAAAAAAGGCAAAAATTAGTTGCTATGAATACCTAATTCATCCACTCCCATGAATATGAGGAAGTTGGTTGTATATTTGCTTTTTCTAAACCCTTTTTTTTTCCTTCTTTTTTCTGTTTCAATATAAATTTCATCAACTTTTGAGTTCATGAAAACGAAGATATTGGCTAAGAGTCTATATGGTCGGATTGGTTCGAATTTTTCAAATATCAAATCAAATTAATAGTATTAAATTTTTAAATTTATAAATCAAATCAAATCAATAAAACTCTAGTTTTTTAAGTTGCTACGACGCTGCAAGGTTCAAGAAATTGTCCATTTCTTTTTGTTACGTTACTCATATTTCGACAAATAGGTACGACCAATCAGACAATTATAATATATTCAATGTTTATGAACGGAATTTGAAGAGGGTAGTGTGTACGCAGTCTAATTCATATCTTGTGAAGATTAAGAGATTATTTTATATGTATCCTTGACACAAGTAAAACATATCAAATAATTACGAAAGGGAAACACAATAGTGAAGAAGTCATGTCGAAAACAATGGAGAAAAGAACCATAACAATAACAAATATATTATACATAATACTATATCTGAAGTAAATAAAATAACAAATAATAATAAAATCGAAAACAAAATAGTAGAATTATTCTGCTTGATACTCTTTTGGACTACATTTTCGAAATAAAAAGAAATTTGAAAAATAAAATGAACATTTTTAAGGAAAATTCATAGGAAATAATAAATATTTCAAATTATTCTAGTAAATCATTTTACACTTAAATAGTTCACTACTTTTGATTGGCATAAGGATTTTAAATTAACCTATGAAAACATAATTAATTAAAGTGGAAATAAAAAATGCATTACCTGTCATTATCAGCGTGCTTTCGCTTACTGAATTAAATTTTAGTAGTTTGTGAACTACCAAATGATTATGACCAAATCTTTATTATTAAAATCTCATGTCGTTTTAGTAATTAGGTTTTGCCTTAATGATATGTAAAATTATTCTTTAATTGGTACTAATTGTTTTGGTGGTCCAAAAGTAGTACTTAGGTACTTTTTTTTTTTTTGAAAAAAAAAAAAACAGCTTGATGTTTCAACTAAAACGTAGGCTTTTAACCTAACTATGTAAAAGCAAAAATATAAATATATGTTCTTGGACGGAAGGATTCAAACCTAAAAATCAGTTGCCTTACTACTTGAGACTATGCTTCGTTTAAAATTTCTATAGTTGATTCTAGTTCTATATTATTTATAATATCATTCGTGAGTTGAAAAATAGAAGACTTTATGTTACAAGGTGATATTTGTTATTAGATAAAATCGTCGATGCTTATGTGATCTTGTGTTTGATTCTCTTATAGACTCAATCAAAATATTATTGAGTCTAAGTGAACAATATTATCATCCGTGCTTTGACGGAGCTAGGCATGCTGAGGTGATGAATGAAATGAACCTACATCTAACGATGATGATCAAAGTGTCTTTATTAATTACATTTTGTCGAGGCTAATCATTGAATACTTGCAAGCATTTCTACAATTTTGATGTAGAAATTTATAGTTAAGAAGTCCTTAATTGTTGTGAAGTGTCAACTAATTGAGGAATCGAAAAAATTTATTCGCACCAGATGTTTAAGTCAATGCAATACGTGATTTAATAAAGTAAAACATAAGTAAACTATTTATGAAATGAACTATTAACTTAAACACATGGCATTCATGTATTGCCTTGGTGTTATAAACACCCAATCGCGGATAAATTTTACCCCTTATTCACCTAATAATAGAATGATCTAGTGCTTTATTTTATTTATTTTCTTGACATTTTTATAAAATGGAATTTTGAGCAAATATGATTGAAGCAGCTCACCAGGTTTCGAAATTAAACAAGAACGTAAGGACAAATAGATAGGAGTAAAAATTCTACGTTAATCAACTTTCAATATCCCCAACAACCCAATATTACAAAAATAAAATGAAAATAACTAAAGAAGGAAAAAAAAATGAATCAAATAAATCATTTTTCTTTGTAGATTTTACCCAAATACCATAGTGTTAAGAGCTAATCAGATTCTATTCCTAAAATTACAAAAATTCCTTAAATTTAGTAAAATTCAGACCCAAAACGTTCCAATACAACGCATCTTGGTTTTGGATACATCCTCATACATTGCTTCATAGTCCGGATACTTCACTCAATGTCTCGATACATCGCATAAAGTGATGCATCTGATCGATATATCGTGCAGTGTGATGTATATCCCATTAATACAATGTGTAAAGTAATATTTCGATAAATCGCGTAAAGTGATCCGACCTATACATTTCATAAAGCGACGTGTCAGAGTTATACATCACAAAAATTAAGAATAATTTTTGTAATTTTTTCAAATAGTGAAAATTTTTAAAGAATATAATAAAAATAAGTTAGTCTATTTAGATAATTTTTCCTATATCCGTTGTTGTTTGACTCATAAGTGAATTGTTACCGACAAAGCAATGCAACTGCAAAGTGTAAAGTGTAAACTATCCATTGGGCCGTCAAAATGGCCGGCCCATTCATCTCTAGCGAGTTTGACGATGCAACAATTCAGCCCAATTCTTAATTTGGGGAGTTATACATAATATACAATTTATCTAACCGATATATAAATACAATTCAAGTCTCTCCCATTTTTTACCTCTCTCTCCCAGTCTCGCTCACCTCTCTCCTCCCTATAACATGTAGCTGTGAATTGTAATTGTTAAACTATAGCTATGAAGAGTAATTAGGTTATTTTTGAGTGGATATATACAAAAGTTTCCCTATTTTAAAAAATAGAAGTTGGAAGATGTAATTGATTAATTTTCAACTGTTATAATTGTTCATTTACCATCGATGGTGGGTTATCAGTCAATTCTTACAATAAAGAGTCATCTGAAAGGTAACATTTACTAACTTTTAGGTAACTTTACCTTAGTTATTTGCGAGTTATGTATGAACTCAAATAGGAAGGTGGGGGAGGACACAAATTTTGGAAGAAGGTTGGTATATAGGAGTGTGTCCATACTAGTAGGAATGAGTACATTGTCTTGTCCTTTACTAGTAGAGTTGTAGTTGTAGGACTACTCTTGCAATTTCTTGTTCTTTTATTTGTGGTTTCGTGTAGTTTGACGTGTTATTTTGCTGTAGTATTGTTCTTTTACTATCTATTGCCTTTTGTACATACATTCCATCTTTTTTCTAGACTATTTTTGTCTTGAGTGGACGATCCATTGAAAACCACCAATGTACCTCAACTTTGAAATAGAGATAAGGTTTGTGTACGCTGTACCCTCTTCATCCCCACTTTGTAAGACCAAGCTATGTATGTTGTTGTTGACAATGTAGGCACAATGTTGCGTTATGGTGGTGTTAGTTTTGCAAGCAAGCCCCTGTGTGATAGCTAGGCTCACTCTCAAATTGATCTGACATTTCTAGTGTCTTTTGAAACTCAAAGAGTACCAATTCTTTAGTAACATGCCAAAGAGCGGAGTCATATTATCTTATTAAACAATCGAGATGTCAACCACTTGAGTACCTTAATCTTTAGTGTATATTACGCTTATCATTATGTAAAACTTCAACTCTTTGCTTTAAGAACATGAAAGTGAGTGATATGGTTTATATAGTTTGCGTGTCTTGTTTTGATATATAAGAACATTTCAAGGCCTTCTCTTTGCTCATTCAAAGAAATCCTTCATGGAACATGTCTGTTTACCAATACTTGATTAACAGAGAGAAACAAAACAACAATCAAGATTCAAGAATGAAGTTTTTCTATTTGCAGAAAAACTCAACCAAGTCCCTTTATCTGTCTTAATTCTTCTTGAATACATACAAAAATATCAAAAATTGTCAAACATACTATTCTAGCAATCTCCACACTGGAGTTTGATTTCTATTTGTTGCAATCGATGCACCTTAGATGAAAACAAGTAAAGTTATTCAGCAGTATGCATCCAACTCGATGAATCTGTAACAGCACACAGATCTACATGACTCAATCCCTTTGATTCATTTTCAGTTTAGATGTAGGTAAGAGAGGAGGGTGTCAATCATTCTGTGACAAGATTATCGAATGAAAGCTGATACCCGTAATAGCAAGTCTCGCTGCCTTAAAGATATCCTTCTCTCCTCCCCTTTCCCTTTTATGTTTCAATATCTATGTCTAGTACAGTTGAAATACCTCAAAAAGTTTATGAAGACAATGCAAATCAATCACACTTGTATTAATTAATTTCAAGAATGAATCTACTTACAGGGTATCAATACTTAGTGATCTGCTAACTTTGGCTTGTATAATGGAGGATCTTCCCCAAGCAAAAGTGATGTCAAGACAGCTTCACACACTGCAGTTTCATACACAAGCAAGTGACCACAGTCAGGAACTTCGTGATATCGAATCCAGGGCAGCCTTTGCGAGACGTGTCTTTGTAATTGAACAGGCACAACTTTGTCTTTGACACCTTGCCAGATGTGAACTGAGCTTTCGTTTTGAGGGTATGGGTCAGTGAGCTCCAAAGGATTAAAATCCCATTTTCCAAAAGCTACAATAACGTCACTACAAAGGGAGTCGAATACACTTCGGTCCTTAAGGCCATCCTGTAAATTAAAGTATAGCTTCTGATCAAATTTATCATATTTACGGAACCTAAATGTGTAGTGACTTTTACTGCCAACAACCAGAATAGCGATTCGGATACAGCAGATCATACAAGATGTGTTCTTTTTTTGTCTGAATGGAACATTACCTGAGTGAACAACTGATATCCCGGTGTATTCTTCAAGACTTCCAAGTCTCTCTCACAGAAAAATTGAGGATTTCCATCAAGAACAGACGCTGATGGGAAAACTTTCTGAGTCAACCACCAGTGTAATATCCCCCGAGCATAACATGTGATCCAAATTACCCACCGAGAGAGTTGTTTCCTGTAATCATTCTTCACTAGATCCTTAGGCAGTGTGTGCCATTTATAATTGACAAAGGGAACGACGAGAGCAACACCTGCAAGCCTGCAATGAATTATACTTCAAAAAGAAAATCTAATAGGCCTAAACCTAAACCAGTAAAGCCAACAAGCTAAAAGCTCTCCAGTTAGTTCTCTAACCTTCCAGGAATGTGCTTGATGCAACTCCAAGCCGGGTAACATCCCAACGACACACCTATTACGTAGAATCTGGATCCTAATTCCAACAGATCAGCTAGCTCTTCAATATCAGACGCTTCACTTTTAAGCGACCTTTTTGAATTTATATCGCTCTCTCCATATCCAGCTCTATCAAAGATCAAAAGGTATATCCCCAATTCATCAAGAAGTTCCTGGCAACTAGAGCAATATTAGATCATTCTAAACTAGACATTTTAGACAAGCTAATAATTCAAGGATAACATCTTTTTGCACAAAAAGATCACACTTTCCCACTCCCTTCTAAATATGCTAACCACAAATCCAATGTTGCTCGGACACTCCAAAAATATCTCCAACTGCATGTCGGATCCTCCAAAAGTAGTGCATTTTTGGAGGATTTGTGCAACATAGCACAAAGCAGGAGAGATTTTAACTTACTCTGCCTTGAAGTCACTTCAATTATCACAGTAAACAATAGTTCAATTGTTCTTGAAAAAAACACCCATTTATGGATCTATTAATGTCAACCCTTTCTCTTCAAATCTATGATATTGATACCAAATTCACAATTCTCTACCAGTATCAGTCTCAAACTGTAAAAAGTAAGATTCAAAATCAAGAAACTATGGTGTACAGATACAAATAAAAAAAAATTGAAAGAGGAAGAGAATCTACATACATCAGAAGCCATAAAGCTCATTTCTTTAGAACTGCCAAAGCCATGAACAATGATGATTCTGTATTTGGATATGTTTTTGGGTACCCCTCTTTCTCTATAAGCAAGATATCTACCATCACCAAGTTTAACCCTAGGTGAAGTGACAACAACAGATTCATCTATAAGTGATTTAGATTCAGTTTTCTCAGTAGAAGGCTCTGTGGGCTGACCAGCACATCCTAGACAACCCATCATCATCAAAACAAGTTTCTTGAAAACCATTAATCTTCTGAAAAAAAGCGGACAAAATTAATCATCATGACCAAAAAAAATTGAAACTTTCAGTTTATGGGTTTGAATTGGGCTTACCAGATACATAAATTCTTTGAAACAAATCAAGAATTAGTAACCTTGATTGATTGGTAGATGAGGTGTATGAGTATTTGTACTTTTTTCCATCTTTACCCTTTTACTTCTTTTTGACTAATTGAGTTATTAAAGCTAATACTATGTATCTTATGAGCAAATGGGGTTGGGCAGAAACAATCCATGTCTCAAAAGAATTTTTGTATTGGTTTGAAGGTCTGACGCTGTATTGACATAAGAAAATATTAGAATTTTTTTTAATTCGATATTTTATATTTGTATTATAATAAAAAATAATTATGAATGCTAATAAGGCTTGAACTCATATTCTTAGCAAACTTTTGCAATAACGTAATTACTAGATTAAATCTAAGAGATGTCAATATTTTATATGTTTTTTTTTATAGTACTGCAAAGCGATAAGAAAATTGAAGACGTTGCAATTCTATAATTTTGAAAAGATGAAAGATTTTAGGGACAATATAAAAATTATGAGATCTTACTGCCAGCACATGTTTTGCTGCCAGAGAATAAATCAGGTATTTCTTCCCATGTGAACATTTATTATTCTCAGTCTTGGGCATCATTTGATTTTGAGATAATATTTTTTATTTAAAAAGAAGGAAAATTTAACAAAACTTGGTAGTGTAAAATAATCGTTAGATATTTATAAGACTATAAATTATTTAAGTAAAAGATGGAAATGAAAATTTAAAATTAAATTATACAAAGTTTTAGTAAGATAATTTTTTTGAACGGATAAAAAAGAGAAGTATCATACAAAATATAATCAAATCTCTTTATGTATATATTGTTTATCCAAAATTTTTAATTATAATAATATAATTCTATTGAAAAAGTATATAATATAATGTAAGTTTATGGTGCGCGATATTAAATACTAAATTTTGAAATTTTAATTTGGTAAATAGTAAATTAGACTCCGATTTAGTGTGGTATTTGGTGATGTCGTCTTGAAATTATAGTTGATTGTATTACAGAGTTAATGTCATTTCTCCAATTATTTCTATTTTTAATGTGGATAAACAATAATAGAAGATCAACAAGTAAGAAGACATCAAGAAAAATAAATTGATACAACTAAAAGATATATGTATTTGAATTATTTATTGGAAAAATTACATAAATTAATACATTTTAAAAAATAATTACTGATTTTAGCGATACTTTTTGTTTATTACCATTTATAGCAATGCTTTGTTAAATTTGTAATATGTATTAAAAGTGAATTATGTATGCAATATATATGAATTATAATTGTTTTTTGAAATATATTATGTTTGTTTGGTAAAAAAATTGTCACATTGTATTATAAGTGTATTAAAATGTGTGATAAATATATTATTCATTATTAAAATTTGTATTATATGTGAATAATAAATTGTTCTTTGTAATATGTATTAAACTTGTATTATAAATGAATTAAAAGTGATCAAGTGAGGTAAAAATATTATTGCTATAAATGGTAAATATTTTTTTATTATAGTATATTTATGTAAGTTTCCCTTATTTATTCTTATTCTTTAACTTTCTTTTTGCACTTGTACTAATGAATAATTGTTGTATTGATATAGCACCTTCATTAAGTAAATAATTTGATAAATTAAAAATACGAAATATCGAATAACATTAATATCTAATACCTACACACTCAAATACTATAATCTAAAATTTTACTCCTATATAATAGGTCAAATATCGAAATTATTGAAAAATAATTAAAATGGTTGAAATGAAGTACGGAGGATGAAATGAAAGATATAATTATTGTAGTTGACAAGAAATGTAATCTAATGATTCTTAGCTAGGTGAAATTTAAGTTAAAAGTTATTAGTTCCGTATCATAATCTTGAGATTCAAAAGAGTGAAGATTTTATTTTCGCATTTGATATACTCTTGAGGAGCTATTGTATACAACTATATACGTAACGACTCATCATTTTCTGAATCAGAATTATGAAGAATCAAGTTGACTAATTCGATTATCATATCATAAACTTAATAAATAGCTAATGTCATACAATTTTTTTTTAAAAAAAATCTAAAGCTACATGCCATTAGATAGTAAAATTACTTGTAATAGCCAAGTAGAAATTTATATTAAAATTTTTTATGAATAAAATAAAAATAACATACAAATCATTATTAAACTATTAAGATATTGACTTATTAATTGTTAGTTTGTAAACATGTTAGATCGATATAGAACCAATATTGACTTATCAGTGACAAAACAAATGAGCCATATTGCACATGAGTTTATAAATTACATCTTGTTTAAAGGCAAATACTAAAGCATATTTATAGAACAATCGAGTGTTTGAGACATCATAAAATAAAAGTACGAAACTATATCCTAAGTCAAGAACTTATAGGTTATCAATTTATCGATTTCGATTTAATTTTGAATAATCCTAGACCGGAATCAACTTTTGAAGCTGATGATATTAAGAACTTATAGGTTATCAATTTATCGATTTCGATTTAATTTTGACTAATCCTAGACCGGAATCAACTTTTGAAGGCTGATGATAATTTTTTTTCCCTTCCATATCAAGAGGACAAGGGTGTAGCTATAGCTACTCCAGGCTGTCCCCTTCGTCAGAAAATTACCTTGTATATATATATGACAAACTCTACATTTAAATGATATATATTTAAGTTGGACATCCTTAACAAAAATTATGTCTTTAGTATAGTGATAATGAGTGTCCATTTGAATGAAGAAATGCCAGAATTGTATCACAATAAGCACAATATTTTTTATTATTATTTTAACAGCTACACACTATTATTTTTGGAGGTTCAATATTATTAGAGTCCGGAGCCTAAAGGGTATAAAATGTTAATAAAATTTCCAAAATAGTATATGAATATTTATTTTAACCAAAAGGGCAAAATCGCTGGAAGGGCAGCGACTTTGCTTGCCGGAAAAAGTAAAATCGCTGCCTTGACAGCGATTTCTAAAATATTTTTTTTAAAATAATTTTTTAATAAATCGCTCCCTAAGGAGCGATTTTCTTAATTTTTCATTTGAAATTTAAAAAAAAAATTAAAAAAATAGGAGCAAATCGCTGCAAGTGCAGCGATTTGTCTCCAATTTTCTTTTATATTTTTTTAAATCAATTTTTTAGAAAAATTTTGATTGCTACTTATTTTAAAAAATTATAAAAAAAATTTATTTTGGAATAAGTAGTAGAAAATTTTAAAATTAAAATTTCTTTAAAAAATTTAAAATTTAATTTTAAAAATTATAAAAAAAAATTAAAAAATTGATTGGAAAAATAAAAAGAAATTAAAAAAATTGATTGGAAAAAATTAAAAAAAATTTGGAGACAAACTAAGAGCAAATCGCTGCAAGGGCAGCGATTTGTCTCCAATTTTTTTTTTTCAATCCATTTTTTTTATTTTTCAAATCAATTTTTTTAATTTTTTTTTACAATTTTTAAAATTAAATTTTAAATTTTTTAAAGAAATTTTAATTTTAAATTTTTCTACTACTTATTCCAAAATAATTTTTTTTTAATAATTTTTAAAAATAAGTAGCAATCAAATTTTTTCTAAAAAATTGATTTAAAAAAATATAAAAGAAAATTGGAGACAAATCGCTGCACTTGCAGCGATTTGCTCCTATTTATTTTTATTTTTTTTTAATTTCAAATAAAAAATTAAGAAAATCGCTCCCTAGGGAGCGATTTATTAAAAAATTATTTTAAAAAAATATTTTAGAAATCGCTGCCAAGGCAGCGATTTTACTTTTTCCGGCAAGCAAAGTCGCTGCCCTTCCAGCGATTTTGCCCTTTTGGTTAAAATAAATATTCATATACCATTTTGGAATTTTTATTAACATTTTATACCCTTTAGGCTCCGGACTCAATATTATTATATATGATAGGTGTGAAAATTACTCGATATCGGTGGAAATAATTTTTTTATGATTTACTTGAAAACCAACTCTAAGCAATCTTGCATCTGCTCTTTGCTTAATGCTTACGAGGAAAATTAAAATCTTTGGGTAAATAGAATGTCACGTATATTATTAGAGAGACAAAACAAAGTTATTGACAACTCGTTAGCGTCTGTATGGATGGACACTAACTATACTTACTCAAATCTACCCATGTTACAAATAACGTATGAGACACCAAAAGAAAGAAGAAGAAAAAATCATCAAATTGCTTAATTTTTTTGCGTCTCAAATCAAACTATTCGAGAAAAAAATATCTAGTTTACTTTTGATAATGGTTTAAAACTACCCTCGCTTCATTAGGGATAAAGGCCAAAAATGAGACTTTTTCTTAGCGGCAAGAGTAACATATTGGATGACAAAGATTGTATACAGTATTATTTTTTTCTCGCGGAATTAGACTGGCTATATTATTGTTGTTTTCCAACATGAATATTGTTTAGTATCTGTTAAGAAAAGTCACTCTAAAAAGAGAATGATCATTGTGATTATAACTCTTGTCTATAACTACAGTATTCTGAACAACACAACATTACAGAACGAAACATAGCAAGAGTACAGTATTCATGCTAAGGAAGTTTGCTTATGCAGCAGAAGCAGATAGTAAACTATCTAGTAATACGAGCAATGAAGGAATCCATCTCCATTTGATGATCTCCACCATCGATCCTTCACTGATTCTCTTACTTTTTTACCAAACTCAATGGCACGCATCCTCATCTCATTGCCCTTTCTCTAGAAGCCATTAGTTTTTTAACACAGTAACAATGCTGATCTAAAACAATAACCATGTTTGATAATAAAACTCAATCAACATTACAGAACAATAACATAACAACACACAACCAGACTAGAATCTGTTTTATTATGTTATGAATTCGAATTTTACAATAGAAGCAGAAGCAACTAGTAATGTATCTATGAGAAAATGAAGGCAAAACCCTAACAAGGTACGTATCGCTTGGGCTAGTCCTGTATAACCACCTGTAAACTGGGATGGGGATGTTGTTGGCCAAGCAGAAAGGACCTCAAGACGGGTTCACTAACAGGACCAACCTGCCAGAAATCATGTGAAACATCAGGAATTTCATGATAATGAATCCAAGGTAACCTTTTCGATACATATCTTTGTAAGCTAATAGGTACTACATCGTCCATGTTGCCATGCCAAATATGAACTGAGCTTTCATTTTCAGGGAATGGATTTTCAAGTTCTAGTGGATCAAACTCCCAATTTCCCTGAGCCACCATAAAATCTTGAAGAACAGAGTACTCAAAATCATTTTGAGTCGGATAAAGTTTCTGCAAAATTAACATCATCAATCACTGATAAAAATTAATTAGAGCAAGTAACTGAAAAACTTTACCATATTATAAGATTGCTCTCTGTTTTCATCCCCTGCTACTTGCTTGTCCTTTTTGGTAAACAAAGAGGCAGTGCACAATGGAACACCGTTAAATTGTTGTGTACAAATAGAGTAGAGTAGTTCAGGATAATGACAGCAGAGCCAATAAATTATTCGCGCAAGCTTGTTAGTATGATCATATTTGATTAAATTTCGAGGAAGAGAGTTCCATTTGTAGTTGATCATCGGAGCAATAAAAGCCACGCCTTTTAGCCTGTGTGGTATGCGCCTGAGGCAATTCCAGGTAGGATAACTTCCAGCAGAATTTGAAATTATATAGAATTTAGATCCTATTTGTAGCTGATCCGCCAATTCTTCAATATCACAAGCTTCACTTTCTACTGACCTTTTAATGTTTTGATCACTTTCCCAATATCCAGCTCTATCATACTGTACCATATATATACTCATTTCCTCAAGCACTTCCTAAACAATGAAAAATTTCAGCATTGTGATGACAAAAGCATACAGAGATTAAAAAGAAGTATTATTATTCATACTTGGGTTGCAAGAACATCAACTTCTTTGGTGCTGTGAAGGCCATGAACAGTGATGATTCTGTATATGGATTTGTCGAGTGGAACTCCTCTTTCTCTGTATGCTAGGTATCTTCCATCCTTTAGTTTAATTCTTTTTGAACTACTCTGCAATTTACAACGATCTTGAGTTTGATTACAACGATTCAATCTCACAAGACTTAATATCTGAATTCTAATTCTCTTTAAATGTATCTCCACGAACGATATCCAAAGTAACACAAGAAAGGCAACAACTACCCTTAATTGCATTGATTCAATAGTGGAAACAAATTATTCAAGTATGGGAATATATCTCAACTAACGTTGTGAGAGGAATATAATGTACATCACCGTTATAATTGTATTGTGAATAATGTTTAATTAATTAATAAATTAATGGGAGTGGGAAATGCATGATTAATTAATAAAATGTTTAATTTGTTGTCTCAGCTATTAATTATGTTCTACATATATAACGTGCCTTCAACCTCCTTTAAACAAGGAAAAATAATGCTGAATTAAAACAAGGGAAAGGGGGCGAATATATAAGTTTGACATGAATATTCTCATGTGTGCATATATATTTATCGTCGTTTTTAAAAAATGATATATATTTATACTTTTCGTTAATAAAAATCTACATACACTTGACTATTTTCTTACCATTCAAGACCTCATCCAGATGAAAAAAAAACTCTATTCTTTTTCTACTCAACGGATATGAATAAAGAGGGATAGTTTTTAAATTCGAAATTGAACTCTAACAGCGGATAAACATGATGTTTAAAAATTTAGAGGACTTTAAAAATAAAACAAATGGCCACTTAAAAGGTAGCGTTTGGCTATAGATTTCCAGATATTTTTGACAAATATTACGTGGATGAAAATCTGAATGAAATTTATAGTATTTTAGAAATATATTTCACCTATCCAAACTATAAAGGTGCGTAATATTTATCGACAAAGTCGATAAATACCTATTCATAAGGCCCAAAGATATTTTGTCCTAAACCTGTTCGAATTTGGGCCGGGCCCAGTTTGAGCCTTCACAGAAATAATGTCATTTTTCCTATTTAGGGGTCAACAACATTATGAAAGGGTAAATGGGGTTTTCAATCATTTTTCTTAATATAAATTTAGGTTGTTACAAAACACCAAATTATCTTCTTTTTAACATGTACATCATAAAATCCAATCGATTTATCTACTATTGTTATAGGAAGATTTGATCTCATTCAATATTTACACCAAGTAAATAACTACAAAAACATATACTTTGTATATTAACAATAACACAAAAGATCAAGTCGTTGAATTACCACCACATCGGGTAGGATGTGAATATTTAGTCTTGTTATATAATTTTGACAATCTTCACCGATCTCATGAAATATTTTTCGATACTTCATTAACGTCACAATTCATTTTCTTAAATAAGTTATTAGAATCAAATCCATTTCAAGGTGTTTACAGCGGTTAGTTTGACCAAATCAAGTTAGCTCATATATAAATTGAGCCTTTTGGGGAGTCTATTTAATCCAAATTGACATATAAAAAAATCATATCAAAACATAATAAAAGAAGAAATGTCTTTGTGTTTGATTGATTAAATATAGTCATGATAAATTCCCCAAAAAATGTATATTATGACTAACCAATCTATCTAATCCATTTCTTAATCCGAAAGTATGACCAAAGATATTTGTAGAATATATATAATAAAAACCGAAAATGGAGTTGGTACAAGGAATCATAGTGAGGTTATTTTTAATTATCTTTGGCTCAAATGGTGGAGAATCAATTTTTCATTGTGTGGTTGGAATCAAGAAGCAAATAGGTGGTATTATTTATCGTTCGAAAAAATTCACTTACTATACATTTTTTTCTTCATTCAGTAAAGATTCTTGATTATGTCAAGTTCATACCTTTTTTCAACTCCATTTCTTATTGATAATTACTACTACTAGTATATATTATCTAATTCACCACTAGTGATTATGTTGTGCAACAATTAATGGTAGAAATTAACATAAATTAATTCAAATATTTTTATAATGGGATAGTGGTTCGTAGAATACACTAATCTATCATTTATAGGTGAGAACCCTAGCTACTCGCTTATATGATAGAAAATTTTGATATTATTTTATAATTTTATCTTTAAATATATATTAATCATGAATTTTTTAATCAGATTTTTATTGTTAAAAATTACGAGTCATAAGAAACCTTTTTTTTTTTAGAAATTTGGTAAATATCAATTTGATCATAAAATTTATCTAGTTTTGAGATATTTTTTAAATCATATCCCAACTAATTAAAAATACTTGTGTTGGTCTTCTGATTTGAAAGAATATTGTTCGTGAATTGATTGCCCGTAGAATATGAAAAAATTATATTGGAGAATAACTAGTTATTATTATTTTTCTATATTAATGAATCTTTGTAACTAATTATTATTTGATTAACTGTAGTAGCCAATGATTGTAATAGTAGAAGTTTTTCTTAAAAGTGTTATGGTTTAGAATAATGTAATAATTAGTTCATTCTACAAATAATAATTTTGTGTCAAACTAATAGATATTTTGTCTATAACCTTTTATAGTTTTGGCTATTTGTCAATCATCTTTTTTATTTATTTTTTAAAAAGGTGAAAATATATGTTTTAAAATTATATATGATCAAACACATTTTAAAACTTCAATACAAATTTTAGCAAAATCCGCTTTTTAAAAATATTTAAAATTTATCGTCAAACACTAACTTTAAATTTTTAATCATAATAAATATATTTTTCCAAAAAGTATGAATAATCAAACACAATTTAAATAATATATATGTTAAATAGGGTCTACTTGTCAAAGAGCAACACAAAGATTTTAAAGTTTTTGTTTGAGTTCAAAAACAAGGAGACAAATTTTCTGATCAAATAAAGCTCTCGATTAATTTAAATTTATGTCAAACAAATTTACTTTTAAGATTATAAATAACTCTCAGATAAATTTCTAATGATGAGTGGAGAAATTTCTAATCTAAGCCTCCTCAACCACTCCCCAGAGTTTATGCATAAAGGTAGCTTCCTTTGTGTCAGTTTGCAGTGAAATTTGTTATCTACTAGGAACAAAGCAAGTACTACTAACTTAATTTATTGATCACAAATACATATTCTCTTCACTTTTATTTTACTTAAATCTTTTTTTAAAAATACTTATCTCTATTTAATATAGTATTTGTTGTTTCATTTGTTTTCGCTTCTTTATTAAATGTATTATATACTGATGTTTTTAAAATAATTTACTTGATCTGTAATTTTCTTCGATATAATATTTTTATCTTCACAATATAAGAAAAAAGTAGCATTTCATTTCAATATCCTTTTGGAATTAAATTAGGTATATATTGTTTATTTTAAATAACAAAAAAACCAAATTTATTTTATTTATTAATTCAACTCATTTTGATCCGCTTGTTTCATTGATCATGAGCAATAATCTGTGCTACAGTTTGAATAGTGCAACATATATAATTATAATTATTAAAATTAAGGAGAAATAAACTACTTCATCGTTTCAATTTATATATTACTTTTAAATTTCAAGATTTAAGCAAGTTATTTTTCTTTTTATATATTTTTAAATTACTTATCATTATGAATTACTATATTTTTGACACAATTCTTCTGTATATATATGTGTATAATCGAAATTAAATTATTTGATTCTATAAATTGGGATAATATAAAAAGGAATATGGAGAAAAGGGTAAATTGAGAATTCTATTAATAGTATGCTTCTTCTTTCTACTACTAGGAGTAGGAGTTATAAAGCTGCATAAATTGAGTTTCTTTTTTGTTGATATGACTTGACCTTGGCTACCACCATCAATTGTTAACAGGCTGGTGGTGGACTACTACTCTCCCTTTATACTCCTACCTAGCCTACCATTTAATTTAATTTATTTAATTTGGTTATCACTCAACTTTTTTATATTTATTAACAAAAAAAGAAAAATTATTAGGAAAAGTTGCAACTTTTTGTTACCTTAAATACAAAAGTTTGTTTGATGCTTTAAGTAGCTTCAGAATGTCCAAGATGGTATCTGCAAATTCCATCTGATTTTCCTTTTAGGGGGTTGTGTGTTTCTCACTTACCTCTGATGTTTGATTATGATAATTAAAAAAAAAATTGTCATAAAATATTTGTGTGTAATTTAGGTTGCACAGAGGGATCTTGGGGTGTGGGGTTGGGTGGTATTAGATGAGTAATGTGAAATGTTATTTATGAAAAATTAAAATAAAATTTAGAGTATGACCATCTCAATTCTTATTTTTTTACAATATTGATTCTTCATATTACATCTCAAATCTTATTTTTTACAATATTGATTCTGCATATTAAATTCCCTACGCTGGAATGTCCAGCCTTATTGTGAGAGTCTTCAAAAATCTCACATCACATGAAGAAGGTATGAATGGTCTCCTTATTATAGTCGTATGCTTCTTTCTTTGCACTTAATTAATATGTTGTTGAGCTGATAAATATGATACTAATAAAAAGTATTTTGTGTGCGTAATTTTTGTCAATATTTTATTCATTACTAACTATCACCGTGACTAACTATCTCTATCCTCACAATTACCCTACTACCGTTATTGTCATCAACGACTAATCATCACTATCAACCATCATTGTCATTATAATCACCATTATTGTTAATCACTATATATTATCAGTTGCTACGATATATTTTACGTTTATTATAATTATATCCACTGTCACGATCACCATACTCACATTATTACCACCTCCACCATCACTATCAACCACTACAATCCCTGCGATCAATCTCCACTACAAACGAATGCACCATCTTCACTATCATAACTAGCACCGCTACTACCATCAACACATCATCAATTACCATATGTATTCTTCAACCACCACTGTCAATATCACTAACTATTAATATCAATCAACTTCACTAGGACAATCACCATCACCACTATTAAATGTCATCATCACACCAGTCATTACAAAACTAATAGTCTCCAACATTACCAGTAATCACTAACAACGACCATTATTACAAACAATCTCTACTCATTTACTTTTATTCAAATATTTATTTAGATTTAAAATTGATTTTAGTAAAAATAATAAGATCTAGTTAATCAATCTTTTTCTCGTGATTAAATTTTAAGTTGGAATTAGTTCCAAAATACATTTAATATAGACAAATATGATATTCCTTCCGTCCCATTTTATGTGACACCATTTCCTTTTTGGTTGGTCCCAAAAAGAAACGTTTCATTTTCTTATATGGTAAGTATTTAAAGATATAATTTCTCTTTTACCTTTATTGGTCCCACTTAATTTTCTAATACATTTATGAGGAGAGAGAAAAATGAGTTACTTTTTTGAAGGACAATTTGATAAACATTTCAAAGTCTTCATTATTTCTTAAACTTCGTAGCGGGTCAAATATTTTCACATAAAATGGGACGGAGGGAGTAAAACATATGAAGCACACCCTTAATTAAAATAGTGTAGGTACTATCTAAAAGTGGAAGTAAATTATTTGTTTCCCCAAAATTAAATTTTACCCTTGGACAGCAATTCCTGTTCAAGGGTTAATTGTATAGGGACATACATTTTCTTCTAATAGTCCAGCGTAGTTTGGTTTTCGATATGTGGAAAATTATCTCGACATAAAATGTTACAGTAACTAATTAGTACAATATTTAGTTTGTATTTACCATTACCTTTAGCTCCACATTCACATAAATTGGTAGTACAACATTTAATCTTCTAATTTGTACTATAACATTTTCATTTATATAAAGTATGGTTTCTATCTTCACCATTAGCGTAACGTTCGAGTAGAGATATACATATTTATTATTATAATATCGTTTACAAATGCCAAAGATGGCTAATTTTGTTTTGAGAGACTACTGCATTATCTAACTTTTTTCAGAGACATGTATAAGATTAAGTCTATTGCCAATTCTCAAATATTACTCTTTTTTACTTATTGTGTTTGCAATAACATTATTTATACATATTAAGTGAACTTTCTTTAAGACAAAAATGTGAAAGAAATGAATTTCAAATTTGATTCAATTCCATAAAATAGCTCAAATCGGAGGAGGAATTAATATTCAAGTCTTATAAGGAAACTATTCATCGATCATGATTATTTTTCCATGTTAAATTGATTAAATCTTTTTTCTCTAGGTATACAGTAAGGAAAATAGCTTCATATGAAAAATAGGTACGCTTACGAGTGCTATTCCACATGATCGTGTCTTTTTCATTCTTCAACATACCTAATCTTCTACCCTACAACAAGCTTTCACCTTTCATAGTATTTATATAGACTATATATTCGTATAAAATATTTTTCTTCAAGTCGAATACACATGATCTTTTTAAGATAGAGGGAGTACTTTTTTTTTAAAAAAAAATGGGGCAAACGCAAATAAAATAGAACACATATATATTCTTTCTCTAGCTGCTAATTAAGCTATGACTTTATAATTTTGTAGCACGAGAAGAGAATAACCTTTTTGTGCTTTTCATTTCTTTAATTTGGTTCCCCATTTTTTGAACTATCAATATTTTAGTCCCTATCCCATCTGACTCTCTAATGATCTTAGGGCCACTATAAATATTGGTATTTTGCTCTTCTTTTCTCCATCAAAAAACAACTACAACTCTTTAAATAGATTTTGTTTTGTGTCTTATAATTAATTAATAATTAACTCTAAATATATATGGCTTCCAAAATGTGTGAACCCCTTGTGATTGGTAGAGTGATTGGTGAAGTTGTTGATTATTTCTGTCCAAGTGTTAAGATGTCTGTTGTTTATAACAACAACAAACATGTCTATAATGGACATGAATTCTTTCCTTCCTCAGTAACTTCTAAACCTAGGGTTGAAGTTCATGGTGGTGATCTCAGATCCTTCTTCACACTGGTATATATTAATCTTCAATACTTCCAATTTACTCCGTCTGTCTGTCCTAATTTATGTCACACATTTTCTATGATATATAGTTTTAGAAATTATTTAAGACCATAACTTTTTAAAGAAAAAATCATATCTTTCTTGGACTTTCATAGTCAGCGTCAGATAAATTGGGACGGACAAGATGATATGATTAGTACATTTATCTTCTATTATTTATGATGAGAAATATGAATATTTGACCTCTCATTTTCTTTTATACATTATTTGACAGATCATGATAGATCCAGATGTTCCTGGTCCTAGTGATCCATATCTCAGGGAACATCTACACTGGTATAGACATATGCCTTTAAACTAACTCAGTCAATTTTATCTTCAATTGTTTACTTTGGAAGGGGAAATGACATGATCATTATATCGCAGTACAAATTATTATGTACTTTCTATTCGTCTCAAAATAAGTGGTACTTTAGAAAAAACAGATAACCATATACAATACCACAATAAAGATGAAGAACATGTACTAATATTGAACTTAAATAATGAGTACTAGGAGTATTATTAATAAACTTTAAAAATGCTAGTCAATATACCTATGTTTATATGTTAAAAAATCCTTATATTTGGAAACACTTCCACAGGTGAGTACTCATATACCATACAATGTTGTCGTACAGTTGATTAGACGGGCAAATTAAAAAAATGTCCAATAATTGTACTAATTAATTACTACTTGTTCTCTTCATCTATTATTACCAAAAAAGAGGACTGCAAAATGGTGATATTATTATGTGTAACGGAAAAAATGTACTCTATTTAATATGATAGAATCAAAGTGACATATTTTGTTCTAGTTAGACAAATAAGAAACTGAAAAGAGGATTTGACCATCTTTACAGGATTGTCACAGACATTCCAGGCACTACAGATTGCTCTTTTGGTATGTATCCTTAACCCATAAATCTAAATAATGTACTTTCTTTTTATTTGCCATTAATATCTAGTACAAAAAAGAAATATTATAAAAATTTTAATTTCTATGATATGTTTAAGATAATAATATTAAACGATATTTTAGTCTCTACCAAATAGATGAGCAAATTAAAACTAAGAAAGCACTACATGTTTTCTTTAAATTATTAGTATAAAAATATATTATAATTTGCCTGGTGGTAATAGGATCAAAGTATTGATTCTTAATTATTAGTACATAATTAATAATAATGGTAAACAAAAAGATATAAAGTGCTAACCTCCTAATTAATTCCCTATATGAAAAAATATACTTACTTGGTTACTCTTTTAACACGTAAGCATGCATTTAAAAAAATATTAAAAAATTATTCCAGAGATTATATATAATGTATAGATTAAAAAAAAAATACTTTCGCCTATATACATAATAATATAATTTTCGAGTGAATTGACCGCCCTTCGGCATCATTATATAATGTTATCGATCTAGGTCTCTGTGTGAAATTAAAAGTTATTTATATTGTTAGTACGAACGCGTAAAAATGAATGTAAAAATATTTCAGGAAGAGAAGTGGTTGGGTATGAAATGCCAAGGCCAAATATTGGAATCCACAGGTTTGTATTTTTGCTGTTTAAGCAGAAGAAAAGGCAAACAATATCGAGTGCACCAGTGTCAAGAGATCAATTTAGTAGTCGAAAATTTTCAGAAGAAAATGAACTTGGCTCACCAGTTGCTGCTGTTTTCTTCAATTGTCAGAGGGAAACTGCCGCTAGAAGGCGTTGATATATCGACAAATTAAAAGCTACATCCCATCTACAATTATATAATAATTAGTGCGTGGACGGACTACTACTATATGCTTTTTTAATATTATATAATTTAATAAGACATGCAGACTTAAATTTTATATTATTATGTATATGGGGGTAATGGTTGTTCACCCTCTTGAGTTAATGGCTTAATTATAAGCACAATGTAATGTAATATCATCAATGTTTCACTTAATTAATATATATTCTATGTGTGTTTTCTCATGTACTAACTACTATTACTACATGTTTTTCTTCTCTTTATATTTGCGTTTAGGTAAACTTTTTCGCATCTTTATTAAGATAAAATTAGACAACTAGTCACTTTTTGGAATACAAATCAACATTCACAACTATTCAATTTTTATCCCTAGATAGACATAAAACTTCACGAAGTCTTACTACGGTTTGAAATTTCGGGAATATATGAACTCCAACACAATTTAAGCTTCGATGAGCTAGAGTTTTTTCGTATTTTATAACATGGATATTGTTTTTTCAAATATGATTTTCGTATTATAAAGTAATTATTATTTCTTAATTATATTTTAAGTGAATTAAATACAAACAAGCAGTCTTAATTAATACTGCACATATCCAAGACAATTTTTTATCTTAAATTTGAGGGGAGATCATGATTTTTCTATCGTCCGAAAAAATTCGATATTTTGAAATATGTTTTTTTTCTTGATCAAGACTTGTGATACAATAAGATCATATCTATTTTTTCAGTTTACCAACTACAAATTCTTAAAATTATTGTTACTAGTATTATATATCGTGGGGTTACTTACTACTAATTATTTACAATTATCAATTAATGTTACTTCATAAATCTTAAATAGAGTAACTTGAAATAAAATTAAAAGATAAAACTCATTAAGTTATTAAGAGCAAATTGGAATAGAAGATTAAAACATTAATTAAAAATTTTGCGGGTTAAATTCAACCAGTTCCGCACTACCTAGGGAGTGATCTTATGTTCCCTCGGCTTTATAATTTCTGATATAAATGGTACACAATCATAGACTTTGTTTATTTATTTTTATAAATATGTTAAAATTAAATGCGAAAACTCTCGAAATGACATGTTCAGATTTTCTTTTTTGACTGCGTATAGTCAAGTGCAGCCTAGGTCTCATAGTTCATTTGTTTCCACAAATTCCTCCAGATTTGATTCTCTTTTCCTATTTATGACTATTCCTCCCAGGTACTACAGATTCTCTATTACAAACTTTATTAATTGTACCCACACCCACCTATGTGCTTCAATACTAACATTAATTTACTACTCCTATATATCATTATATATATATTTTTTTAAAAAAAATTAATTGGTAACAAAAGATTTACTTATTTAATAAACATAAGGGAAAATGCATAAGTACCTCCCAGTCTATGTTCGAAATCCCACAGACGCACTTATACTATACTAAAGTACTACTACCCCATGAACTTATTTTATAAATAATTTTATACCCCATTTCGGCCTACGTTGCACTAGCTTGAAAAAAAAATGTCAACAATCGCTGGACCCACAAGATAGTGTCATGTAGATCGAAAAGGGATATAAAATTATTTGTAAAATTATAGGGGATAATGAGACCTTAATATAATATAAGTATTTCTCTGAAATTTCAAACATAGTCTTCATAAGAATGTGTATATCCCCGCTCTCCAATAATTTTTCGACATATCTCTATTCCTCTCATCATCAATAGTCAACCTCTCACGCCTAGTCTTCATTGATTAATCTATATTTCAGTTTCACCTCCCTCATCTTTTCCAGAATGAACGTCGCTCCTACTTTATCTTGAATATCATAGTATTCCTTATCCTATATCTCCGAGTATCTCCACTAATCCATCTCAACACTTCATTATTGATATTTTCATCTTTTGAATGTACCTACGAGTTATATTGACCAGCCAACATTTCGCTTTGTACAACATGACCAATCAAACAAACACTTAATTAAACTTAACTTTCAGTTTTGGTGACATATTCGTATAACACAAGTCATTGAATTAATGTGAATCTCCATTTCATACGTTTCAATGAAAAATTATGTGTAGCATCATTTTTAATCTCTCAATTTTTTTAGATTATTGACCCAAAATACTTGAAATTCAAGACTAATTAAGACCACCCACAATTTTAGAGCCAGTTTGGAAATTCTTCAAAAAGTTGAATTCGAGTATAATTATATTCCACAGATTGACTAATTTATTTACCGGTCTCCATTTCCCCTATCTTGTCCCAACATATTTTTTTAGTGATTATATAGGAGAAACTATTCTTTCTTTGAGTTGCTTTAGGAATCTGAAACTCACTTCACTTTGATCAATATGCACCGGATAAATTAATAGAGAAATTTCATAAATAGCCACTAATTAGACTCTGTAATTATAATTTGCAAATTATGATTCGTAGCTACATATTAGAGGGAGAAGAGAGGCGAGCGAGATTAAGAGACGGAAGAGAGGCGAGGGAGAGCGGAGAAAGGTGAATTATATTTGTATATATATCAAATTGTATATATGTGTATATGTCATGATAATTGTATATATGTAACTGAAATACATACGGCGAGCGAGATTGGGAGAGTGAGGAGAGAGGCGAACGATATCGGAAGAGGGAGGAGGAGAGAGGCAAGCGAGAGAGGCAAACTATATTTATATATCTGTCATATAATTGTACATCTATATGTAAAATTTGTATTTGTTGTTGAAGAAGAAGGAAACTGACAATTGGAACATGTTAAAAGAACGTGTCTAATGCAGCTGACTGACGTGTCTGCAGCAAGTGTTGATGAAGATGGAAGCTGAGGATCGGAACAGGTCCAAAGAAGCTGACGGACGAGTTTGCAGCACTGCTGTAAAATAAGAGTTGCACTAGGATTAGACTACCTATGTTAATTAGGATTATATTTCATCTATAATTATTTTATGATTAGGATTATATTACGACTAGGATTACTATTAGAATTATAGTACAACTAGGATTTAGATTATTTATAATTGCATTATTATTATTATATTAGTAATAGGTATTGTAGTAGGACTCTAAGTATAATTAACTTAGGACTCTACAATCCTCATTAATATAAGGAACTTTTAACTCAATATTATGTATCTCAATACTATCAATATAAACCTTGATTTCTTTACATGAGATTTCTACGTAGATTTTTACATGGTATCAGAGCTTAAAGCTTTTTCGCTCTCTGAGTATTGATAAAAAAGAAAAGAAAAAATTACCACATGTTGCTATGACCTCTTCTACCAGACATATGTCAACCTCCTTACTTCACCAACTCATTGTCGCTTGCTTATTAAATCTAAGCAACAAACTACCTCACAAATAGGACACACATATCCTAATTTGTTCATATCACAGAGAATGAACCGAGTAAAAGTAGTTGTTTCACTGAACAAACTGCTGGGGAAGTTGTAGCAGTTGAGAAAGATGCAATAGATAGCGACACCATTGATGATTGGAAGGAGAAAGATATGTTGCTAAGGAGTTGGATCTCAGACAGCTTGACCGTAAAAAACACATACTTAATTTTGGACTTCTAAACTGCCAAAGAGATGTGGGAATGCTTGAAGAAAAAAAACTTATGATCAAGCAAAAAAAAAACAAACTTTTACTAGAAGCTTAGGTAAGACACCATATCCCACCCTTAATCAATTTGTTAAAGCTCTCACATGTTTTGATATAAGGTAAGAGGAGGAAAAAGTGTCATAACAAAACCATAACATGGTATTATCTGCCCAAAAAGACAGGGGAAGAGGAAACAACAACATCAACATACCGAAACATTGACAAAAAAGTTTTTTTTTTTGCTGGATATGCGGCAACAACAACATCAATATACCGAAGCATTGACAAAACAAGTTCTTTTTGGGTATTCAAAGTTTTTTGCTGGATATTAAAAGCAAGCTAGGAGTAATTGTTACTCTAGTCACTAGCTTAAGGTCTGAGGGTAAGTGTTGAAGAAGAAGGAAACTGACGATTGGAACATGTCAAAGAACAGGTCCAACGCAGCTAACTGCATGTCTGCAGCAAGTGTTGATGAAGAAGGAAGATAAGGATTGGAACATGTCCAACGAAACTGAAGGACGAGATTACAACACTGCTCTAGAATTAGAGTCGCACTAGAATTAGACTATCTATGTTAGTTAGGATTATATTTCGTCTATAATTATATTATGATTAGAATTATATTACGAATAGGATTACTATTAAAAATTATAGAACAACTAGGATTTAGATTATTTATAATTGCATTATTATTATTATATTAGTAATAGATATTGTAGTAGGACTCTAAGTATAGTTAACTTGGAATTCTACAATCTTTTCCAATATAAGGAGCTTGTAACTCAATATTATGTATCATCAATACTATTAATACTATCAATACATTAATATAATTTTTGATTTCTCTACGGGAGATTTCTACACAGTTTATAATTAAAAAAAAATTGTAAATAGTAATTAATTCAAACTATAACTACATTAGCTAATTAACTAGTATATGTTTTTTTATTTGCATAACTTTCCACATAAATTATAAGGTCAAACACTTCCTACTGTAAAGATATTATTCGTTTGTGAGAACTTAGGTTAAAATTGTACTAGAAATTAACTATAAATTGGAATGTGTGAGTGATTATCCAATAAGCCACAGTACACACTTATCTACCAAGCAATATGTACCATGTCAATTCTAACCAGAGTGGGATAATGGAATATAACATTTATGACCACATATATTTTGTACTTGAACAACCAATAGGTCCAATCAAATAGAGCACTACAGAGATATTTTTTTTTTGTCAAAAAAAAAGAGACAAAGAGAAAGAGAGATGAAAAGGGGGGGATTGTGGACTCCCAATTAAAGATATCTAACAACAAGACACGTTATCTAAAAGCATAGTATATGTACTAGTGACTCTATTTATGTAGACTGCATGCAAAAATGTGTGTACGAGAATAATAAAGCTGTCCTTTTTCAACACAAGAAAATAAAAAGTAGTCATGATATTAGGTCACATTTCCTTGGAGAAAAACAAGGAAAAGAAGCTAGGGCATACTCATATGTTATTGAGAACAAACCCCAACCCCATTCCTTTATTTTGCCTCTTCAAATGCATCAAAGGAGATGCTTTGCTTTTTTACTTCCATCTATAAGGGTGTCTCTAGTCAGCGCAGCTAGGGTTTTCTCCCGCGTTTTTTATTGGTCCGACTTTTTAAAAATATGTAAAGATTGGATATTAGTGGTGAATTCTTTAAAAAAATAGCTTATCGTACATCTTTTGGGATTAGATACGAATGCAACAACAATTTGAAAAATCGAATATAGGTTAAGAATTTTGTTTAAATTCAATAAGCTGCCTTTTTTAAAATTCAAAATCCATCAACTCTAAATAAGAAGATAACTAAGTAGGGACAATGCAATTCTGTGAGTTTAATTTATGATCTGATATAATTCCATTAAAAAGTTAAGACTTTCACGAAATAAATAAATCTTACAAAAAGATAATTAAAGAGAGAGCCAGCGCCCGTAAGACGTTGACCCAATAAATTAAAAAGCAAATAATACAAATTCTTTTGGGTTTTAGTTTAACAAATTACCTTCCGTATCGCTAGTTCATGCAACATACATGACAATTTTGAGTCAATTCTCTAAATGATCATTCAAGTTAAGAGAATTGCTTAGAATATTATTTTGTGTTACATTAAGAATTAAAATATCACTCAGCTATCACTAATTTAATGTTAAACATACTTGACACTTCAAAAACATTACTCTCTCCTAATTGTCATGACATATAACATGTCATTAAAATCTTTTTTTAAGAATAGACTAATTTAATTCATTTAACTCATTTAACTAAAATAATGATCATATTATTTTTAATTTTTATATTAATTTATTAAGAATAAATTTTCATACTTAAAATCTTTTATCATAATTAAATTTTTTATTTTTTTATGTTATGCAGAATACGTTTTTAAAACGTAATATAATCTCATTAATTTTGAATACTTATAAACACAAACATTCAAAAAAAAATATTAATATACCAATCACTCAAGAACGCTAATTTATTTTAATGAATCATAAATTGTATAATGAATCTATAATATTAAAGGTCGATTAATTATTAAAAAAATAATTATATGGGTGCTTTGAAATCCATATATACTTACAATATCTTTTTTCAAAAAAAAAATAATAGTAAGTGATATCACAGAAAATAAAATTTTAATATTTATTTATCAATATATTAATCTCATATAATATGTATATTATTGAATTAAATCAGGGAATTCAATTAATTATTAATTTATTTATTAATTTTAATTGTATGAAAAGTTATAATATAATATAATATAGAATAAAAGAATAAAATTAAAAAAAAAGATAAATAATAATTTTCTCTTTCTTACCAATTTTTTTTTGTCAACCTTACAAATTTATCTAAATATTTTTATAAAATAACTTGCTGTAATAAGTGCACATAGATATTTTTCATAGAATTTTTCTTGGTGACAATATATAAAGTTACTAGACTTTTTAAATTATTTTTCTTGTAATTTTCGTAAATTCTCATGTAATTTATATTTTTTTTGTAGAGGCATAAGTTTGATGAATTGAATAGGTCTATTATTTTTCAAAATGATGATTTAATGGCTGGACATATCAACTAGAATTTAAGGAGACTTTTGAAGTATTTTAGTATTTCTAATAGATAAAAAATATAATATTATTCACTTTTTTAAAAAAATATACTATCGGAAGCATGAATTGCAAAATACACAATTAGTATTATTGTAATAGTTAATTGACCTTTAATATTATTGATTTATTGTACAATTTATGATTTATTGATGTAAATTAGCGTTCATGAGTGATTTGTATATCAATATTTTTTTTAATGTATGTGTTTATAAGTATTCAAAATTGATAAAATTATAGTACTTTTTTAAAATATATTCTTCATAACATAAAAAAATAAAAAACTTAATTATGATAAAAGACTTTAAGTATGAAAATTTATTCTTAATAAATTAATAAAAAATTAAAAAAAATATGATTATTATTTTAGTTAAATGGGTTCAATGAATAAGATTAGTGTATTATTAAAAAGTTTGTAATGACATGTCATGCCAACTTGGAGAGAGTGAAAAGTTAAGTATATTTTGAGGAAAATAGTAATAGTTGAGCGATATTTTGGTCCTAAATGAAACCTAAATGACATTTTAAGACAATTCTCTTAACTTGGGTGAGTATTTAGGGAATTGACTCTGTAATTTGTTTAGATGCGGGTGAATTGTATATATCTGTAATATGCTAACTCTCTCGCTTGTTTTCTTCCTATGCATATATATTTGTCTATTTTAAGACAATTCTCTTAACTTGGGTGAGTATTTAGGGAATTGACTCTGTAATTTGTTTAGATGCGGGTGAATTGTATATATCTGTAATATGCTAACTCTCTCGCTTGTTTTCTTCCTATGCATATATATTTGTCTAAGTATTATAGTATATTTTTTTTATTGGGCAACTTTCACACATATCAAATAAAAAATTCATATTTTTATGCTATAGCAAAATTTGCATAATTGCGCTCCATAGCAAACTTATAACTGTATAATTCGCTATACATATAGAATTGTATAATTCGTTGGCCTAAATTGTATAATTTGTTGGCGTCGCTATACATATACAATTGTATGATACGCTGGCCTAAATTGTGTAATTCGCTGGCCTATTTCAGTGCAATTGTATAATTCGCTGGCCTATTTCACTGCAATTGTATAATGCGCAATTGTATAATTCGCTGCAATATTTGTATAAAATTTGCTTTGCATACAATTGAATCGAAGTAAAATGTTTGTATAATGTGCAATTATAAGTGTATAGGAAGATATAAGTTTTTCTCTCGCTTTATACAAAAATAGAAACACAATTTATACACTTCTGTTGTATAAAGCGAGAGAAAACTGTGTTTCACTGCAATTGTATAACTCGTTGGCCTTTTTCGCTACAGTAATTGTATAAAATTTGTATTTGTCTACAATTGAATCGAAGTAGAATATTTGTAAATTGTATAATTAAGTGTATAGCACGAAGATATATGTTTTTGCATGTGTATATACAATTTTTTCTCGCTTTATACAAAACAAAAATAAAATTTATATACTTCTGTGTATAATGCGAGAAAGGCGAGCAGAAGGAGAGCTGTGAGCGAGAATGGGAGAGTGACGAGCGAGAATTTGAGAGTGGCGAGCGAGAATTTTGGGAGAAGGGCGACTGGCAAACTTAGGAAAACGTTTGCTATGGAGCATAATTAAATCAAACCATAGCTACTCTATTTATTTTAGACTATTAATTTGCTATTATATACAATTATTCCTTTTTTATTTAAACCCGACTAAAGAGTTGCACATTCCCATCCAAGAGGTTAGCCCATGATTTATACAGAGCCATAGGCTAATGGACCATACAACTGCAGGTTTCAATGTATCTGGGCTGATGCACATCTCATAAGAGACTGCTATACAAATAGCCCAGTTTTTATAGCAACTATTATGATTTATATGGCGTACTAAATTAATTAATAACTAATATTATTGATTTATTCCTCTGAAAAGGCTATATAATTAAAGTAATACTCGTAATATCCAAACCTCCCTTCCGTTCGAGAATGTCAAAGAGGCACTTAGAAATAAAATTTTTGAAACTTATAGAGAATTTTGTTTTAAGTTTTACCCAAAAATAAAAAAAGCTTCAAAGATTTTTCAAGATTAATTTTGGGAAATGTATATATTTTGTATATTAAAGAATATACACATATAGTATGCGTATAATATATACACATATACACATACACTATCTTGAAAGCATGATCTCCCAAACCTAAATGTTGAATTATTGTAATACCCCTAATAAAAAATACTCAATTCATTTTATTTATTAATTTTATTATTTGTATTATATTAAAAATAGATACCTTTTGACATGGAAATGTTTTTATTTTTTTAAAGAGTTGTGACTTTTTTGATGGTTTGTGACATTTTTGATAAGTTTAATATTTTATATCACGATACATCTCCTATAAGATACTAGATTCTTTTATTAAACATATATATATATATAACGGTTAAATGTAACTTCCTTTAGAAAAGATCTACTCAAAAAACATCAAAGAATTGAACTATTCTTTTTTTTAATCGACGAAAGACTTCAACTATTAGAATTAGACCTTTCTCGTTGAACAGAATATTTATTTCCAAACATATCGTGTATTTCAATAATAATAATAATAATAATAAAAACCTCAAAAGAAACCAAAAAAAAAAATGAAATTGTTTTGCAATCAAAACGTCACTAGGTACGCGCATTCCACGGGGAATTTAATAGAATTAAGTCAAGTATTAGGAGGCCTAAGTAAAAATAAATGGTGATTAATTAATTAAGTTGCTCTTTTCAACTTGGTAGTTAAAATCTTTAAGAAAGAGCCTAAAAGTGTAATGATGAAAATTTGGACTACCATTCCAATAGTAGTACACTCATTTAGTCATGAGTCCACCTATTTGGTATTCTTTCACTAATTTTGTCAACATTTTAGATAAAATGCCAATTGGTTCCTTATTTTCGAACTAGCTAGCCAATAAATCTTAAATAGTTTAAATCTTTTAAATTCATTTAAAATAATATATATTATTCTCTGTTACATATTTAATAAATTGTGTCTATTAATTTTAATTGATAATCGTCAAGTCTTTTTTACCCCCAAGTTTTCACTATAGCTAATAGACAAAATTTGTTTGATTTCCATTGACTAACTTAAAGGAGTAAAATTGTTTAGGAGTACACTTTAGGGGCTATTTTAACTCTATCCCAAACATAAGGGACCATTTGTAATTTTCTCTCAAGATTTACAAAGCACAATATCGTAAATTGAGTTTAAGTTATATATATAATTATGTATTGAAGGATTGTAAGTATTTATAAAATCTGATCATTGATAATAATTATAAGTAATTTTCTATAAATACGCTTAATTGGTAACTGATCACTTGTTATTGCAAGTTAAATTATACTGATTGCTATAAATTCTTTATTATTAAATACATATAAAAACTTAACCTATTTGTTATATTATTAATAAATAAAATAGAGTGGAAGAAAAATAAAAAGGTGGGGGTCACTTCATAATGAAAATTTCAGTAGGGTGTAATTTTTGTTGACTTGACTGAATAAAATATTATTCCATAGTTTGACAAGTCTGCCCCATGACCGTGTTATATTCTTGATTTAATTTGTTTTCATAATATATAGTGCTCCTAACTCCTAAATGATCAAATCATTGCATCACCTTTAACGTGTAAGGTAAAATCGTAAAAGTCTTTGGGTAAATATTTTAGGAATTGCAATTAACAATCACAAAAAATAAAAATAAAATGGTGGCCGAAATATTAGAATTTGCAAATCATATTTAATTAGCCATTATCAAATTTAACCATATACTATATAATGTTTTTCAATAAACATATCAATTGAAGTTGTTCCTATTATTAGTAAAAAAAAAAAAAAAAAAAAGGAATTTGAACAAGTCAATATATAAAGTATGTGAAATATTACCAAACTTTTAATTAGTGTTATTCATGTTGTAAAAGTCTAAGAAAAAATAATTGTATCACGGGAAGTGAACTTTGATCTCAAGTTTATTATGGAGAAAAGGCATTAATTTGTACTAAAAGCTTAAGAACAAGTTAAAGGGACAACAACTATGTTGCATGTGAAAAGAGAAAAACAAAAACATCTTTTTTGCTGCGTATATATCCTATACTATTTTGCTGAAAAAAATACAAAACTATTAAAGTGCATGATAAGATAGCAACAAAAAACAAATACTCAAATTTAAAATCTTCCAATTTATTTGAACCAAAAAATGTAAGAACACTTAATTCGAATTTATTGCGATACCAAAAGAAGTTAGCTTCTCAAGATAATTTTTAGCAGGAATTAAAAGTCTCCTCTCTCTCAAAGTACCTCAATAATCTCCAAATAAGACTTAATGTATGAGCCAAATATAAAAATGGACTGATTCGAAGTGTATTTATATTTATTTATCATCCATATAGAAAAGATAAAAAGACCTAAATTCAACATATATATGTGTATTTTTAATCCTTTAGTGGAAATGTTAACCAAAAATAAAGAAAAAAACTCTAGTGGAAATGTACTCATAATCTGTCATAAAATTAATTTAGTTCGATACACACTCTTATGTGTGGGTCTTAAACGTGAAACAAACTGCTCCTTTACCATCGAACAATAAGCATTATTTTGAGACTGTTTATGAATAACGTAATTAGAGGTGGAGTTAGAATTTTATTAAATGAATTCTAAATTTTTTGATAAAGATTTCAAGTGGTGATAACACGATTATAAACTTATTATTTGTATATATTTTTTATAAATGTCTTAATTTAAATACATTATTTGAGCAAAAATTACTGAATTACTGGATTCGGTCAAACCCCTACTAGGCTTCTTGTGTTGTTTAGATACGCTTAAATAACATACTTAAAAAAAGGAGAGAAGAAGAAGAAAAGGTGAACTCCAGAATAGAATTAGTACAAGAAAAATAACGTCACGACCTAAAAAAATAAATACATTCCGTCATGTCATTTATAAAAATCATTAAACTCAACAAATTATGAATTTAGTGAATAAAAAAATGTGTAATGAAAGTTTTTATCACTATAGTTGCATGGTTCTTATAAACAAAAATTGAACTAATTGATGGAAAAACGTCAACTGTAATTATCAATAACGATAACAATTGATTATAATGGGAAAAAAAAACAATAATTTTTAGGCAAATTTTTTAATCTAAAGTGAAATACTATGATTAAGATTTAAGCTAATTCATGGTTTATCTGGACTGCTGAACATGGGCATAACCCATTCAATCTCGAACGAATCGGGGGATCATTTACATTTTTGCCACTCATGATAAATATTTTTTCACGGAACATAAATATTTTCGTGTTATAATATCTCACAAGTTATAATGTTCAAAAATGACTTTAGTTTCTAATTAAAAAACTTTCGATTAATAAAGGTCAACATATAAGTGCAAATTTTATGCAAATCTAACGTATGTCTGGATTAATTTTGTCACCCCTAAATTTTATACTCTATCAAAGTTAGGATAAAAGTAGGCGAAAAACAATTAATGTTCGATTAACTGAAACAAACTAACAAAAACAAAAGCAAAATATATACACAAGGTATTAGATATTGTTCTGTTAGATTTTATTACAATTAAAAAACTGAAACTAAATTGATTTTTAAGACAAATTACATACAAAATTAGAATCACAAAGTCCTTTATCTCTCCTTTTTATTTACTACTATTAATTACGTGTAGGCGACAAAATTACTCATCATGACCTAAAAAAAGAGTACTTTAATTATAAAGGTTCATTTGTAATTAATAATTAATACAACTTTTCTCTTTCTGGATTGAGCTCTCAAGTTAAATTATGATACACATTAATGTAGAGATATAGTTTATGTAGGTCCAAGTAGTTGCTTTTTATGGTCGTGACAGCACTGTAAATTAATTAGAATAAAATATTAAACTAATAGCCATACAATTAAAAGTTATCTTTCACACTGCTTTTATTTCAAGGTTAGATTGAGGGAAAAAAAAGAAGAAAAAAAAAAGAGAATCAGAAAGTGTTAATAATACTACAAAAGGAAAAGTTTAAGAGAATAATGAGAAACTAAGAAAGAAAAAGAAAAAAAGGTGACAATTCTTTTTGATCTCCTGAAAATCCGGTTTCATGATATCTTGTCGATTAATTTTATTAGACCACACCTCGAACTGTCTTGGACTACTTTTCTTCGAAACTCGATCCGCACCTGCTATAATCTCTATTTTTCAATGTATATAGGATAAATTTTAATGTGTAATAATATACAAACTACATGAGAATATAAATAGTGATAGTGCTCGATTCAAAAGGCACGAGAATTGATTTCGAATCATATCGTATGGATGATTACCCTCCAAACCAACTGAGCTATTCCGAAAACTGTGGATTACTTCAAAGCTTCAATTATAAAAATCTTGTTTGGAGCTATCCTTTGGAGTTTGTGACCTATTAGTCACAGGACAATAACTGTACTAGTTATCCAAAATTATAACTTTTTCTTAAGAGTGGATATTAATGAATATCGAATATTAGCGACAAAAATTATATATGGTCATCTTTTTTGAAAAAAGGGAAGCAACCATGGTTATGAGTTATGACGTAATTTGAAAGTAATAAGGCACAAAGTGGCTCTAAAAAAACTTCATAATGATTTTGACAAAGCAACTTCCGTTGCGTTCTCTTTTCATTTCAAATTGAAAGGGAGAGACACCTTATAAATCATGGTTAGATAAAATTATAAAGTTATATACAATAATAACTACATTAACATACTAGCTATATTAGTGTATATATATATATATATATA